>NC_018395.1:2204961-2495136 GCF_000208865.1 Neospora caninum Liverpool | reverse complement strand
CCCCCCCCCGCCCCCCGTCTGCTGGCACCTTCTCAAAGGGGACAGTGCTTTCCGTTCAGTGGCCAGCATCCTCACGTTCTGCGCTTCCTCGGGTTTGCCGCCTGGTCGAGAAGTCTTCGGGGGCGCCTCCGTCTTCCCTCATGGCAGTTCGATTCCGCTCGGGGTGTCCTCCGCCCGGCCCGAGCCTCGTGGGTCGCTCTCCGCGTTCGTCTTCGCTCCAGCTCGGACTTCTTCGTCCGTGCAGGGGGGGATTGCCCTCGTCGATGGGTCCCGCGCCTTCGCCCCGTTCCCAGCCTTGCTCAGCATCCAGGTCGACGTAGCTTCTTCTGCAGTGCCGGTCAAGGTCTCCAGCGCTGCGACCGCGCATGCCTGCACCGCCCCTTACGCGCGTTAGTGCGCGTGGCTCCTGCGCGCTTTTCCTTTCTCTGCGCCTCCCCGCCCACAGGTCGACTTCGACCTCGCGCCCGCACATGCGTCTCTGCCCGTTTTCGAAGTCGTCTGTGGAGCCCCGTTCTCGACTCTCACTCCCCTGGCGCTTGTCCTCGTCGCTCAGCTCCCGTGTGCGTCGCGCCCATCCGCGGCCACCTTCGCTGAGCCTGTCGTCCTCCCCTGGACCGCCCTGGCTCCGTTGGCTTTGCGTGTCTCCCTCCAAAGCGCTCCGGGATCCTGGAAGGTCAGCGGCCATTCGGCACTCTTCCTTCGACGATTCCGAGCCTCGCTCGCGACTCGGGTAGGAAGCCGAACGAGACGCTGACGTGAACGACTCAAGCAATCCGGGCTGCCTTTCGTTCTCTTCGGCCCCGTCGCCAGCTTTGGATCCCCCAAAGAGAAACGCTGGAAACGCGGCGTGACGTGCTGCGCGTGCATACCGCACAGGCTGCGGCGCGTGCCCAGGAGCCCCCACCAGGAGGTCGACGTTTTCTGCGACGCGAATCGGATCCCTTAGCTCTGTCTTTGGGGTTTTAAGCTCCAAACTGCGTCCGGGCGTCTCGCGGTGGAGACGCGTCGGACGGGCTTTGCCCGCGTCTCGGTCCGGCGGTCGGGGCCAGAGAGCGTTGCCAGGCCTGAGCGACGCCAGCGGTGCACCCGACGCGCGCTGGGCCACCGGGACAGACAGGCGGACGACTGTTCCGAATGCGCGGACGCACCACGTCGAGCGCGCGTCCGCAGAGTCGCCGCCGTCAAAGTCTCCGTCGATTTCCAGCACGGCGCGGTAGCCCAGCACTGCATTCCCGCCACGCTGTTCCACCTGCGCCGCGGTCGGTTCGAGCCAACGCAGACACAAAAAGGAGGACAGAGCAAAGCAAAGAGAGCACCGCAAACACGTGACGCGTGCGCGAAGCGGCAGCCAGCGCGCACAGCGGCCGAGGGCATTGGATTCTCGGCGCCTGAACGACGAGGGCGCGGTGGCGTCGGCCACGCCGAATCGTGGAGGGGACAGACTGTTGTGGGTGACGAGGACAGGGCGGCAGGAGCCCGAGAGGAAGAGCCGGAACACGCGAAAGAGGGACGATCCCGACGGAGAGGGCGAAAGGGAACGGCGGCGAGAGAGCAGACGACAGGCGGAGAGACGACTGGACGGGAGGACCACAGACGCACATCCGCACGTGCGCAAACGCGAGAGACGCAAGATCCGATTAGGGACTCACGGCACGCAAGCGATCCATCTTCACCCCGAGCCTGGATCGGAACTGGCGGCTGTCCAAATCGTACCTTTGTCGCAATCGTCCGCCGCGTGAGCATCAGCGCTCGGTGCAGCATGAGGCGGCGAAGGTTCCCCGGGCGTTTCGCAGATCTGCGCATCATCTCGCGCCAGTAGGCAAAGTCCGCGTCCTCCTCCGACGGCGGAGAGACGAGAAGCAGCTCTTCAACTAATCCTAGGAGGCTGACACCTGAGAGGCGAAGGCGAGACAGCGAGCGGAGGGCGCGGCGCAGTTGGCGGCATCGCCAGAACACACGCGGCGTTGCGAGAAAAACCAGGCTCAAGGATGAGGGCCAAGCCGACAAGCGGCCAAGAGCGCCAGGTGAACAGCCTGGCCGAGGGGGACACATGCGCGAGTTCACGGGCATCACGAAAGAAGACAAGGGCGAAAGAGAGAGACGGCGACCAACTGCGCGATCGAGCGATAGAAACGGAGAGAACAGGGCGGAGAAGCAGGGCCATAGAGCGAGAGACATGTCGACAGCGAGGCGGCAACGACACTCCAGAGCCGATGGCCCCACAGGGAACCAAACGGAGACGGGAATCAGGAAACGACGATTGGTACTGACGGTAGCGCAAGACCAACAAGAAAGGGAAAGGCGCGGCTCTGAAGGAGGTACGCGTGAGGTGGCGAAGAAAAAAGCGGCAGATGCAGAGGGAGAGAAGTTGATTGCATGGCGACGCAGAAACGACCGGGACTGCGGGACAGATCTACAAGTCGCACAGAATCGCCCGAAGCCAGACATTCGTGCTTTCCTCCCGACACAACGAGCAGAGGCTGCTCTAGCTCAAGACCTCCTGTGACCGCGCCCTGTCTAAATCAGAGAACGCCGGTGCCGCCGTTGTGTCTACCAAACGTCGGTTTATTTTGGTATGCAGCGCAAAGAGCGGTACGCGTCCCTAGGACAGAAGCAGGCAGTTGTTCTGGCGTCACGTGCGAGCAAACTCGCCCGTCCTGCGATCTGGGCAAACGTCACCAATCGAAAACTGCGGATGCCGATAACGGCGGAAGCCCGACAAACGAGAGGCCAGTCCCCGGCCGGCAGCTGACGGGTTTCCCGAAGGGCGCTTGTACCGTAGCGGGGTGTTTCAATCGGGGCGGGCGGCGACGCCTAGCGGCGCCGAGAGGAAACGTACCGGAGTGGAGATATTCCTGGGGAGGGCCAGGGAGAGCGAAGAAACGGACAAACCCAGAAGACGCCGAGCTGAAGGGGTTAAGTTGTCGGGCGAAGGAGAGACGCACTGAGATCCACAGTTCGCCTGCAACGTCCCCGTACACCGCAAATTGACAATGAGTCAGACGAAACAAGGGAGGAGCGATGTCTTTCCAGCGACTGTTTCCCGCCCCCCCCCTTGGCGCGTCATGAGGGGGCGTCCACGCATGCAAACCTCACGCACCCCCAGGAACGCACACAAACACGCGCTGTCTCGCCGACCTCATCCGTCCCCCTCCTTCTTCCTTCACATGCATGTGGGCCAGTCGGCAGCCCTCCTCGCGCACCCCGTATTCTCTGCGTTCCGTTCCTCCCTCGCCCCCGCGCCCCTCCGCTGGAGAGGCCCGAGCAGCCTGCGCGCCGGCCGCAAAGACACTTCCCGTATGCGCCGGATAGCGTCGCTCCGGGCTTGGCTTGCATGCGCTCTGCAGCAGCCGTTGAGTATCGCCCCGGTCTCCGCTGCTTACCAACAATGCCTTTTTTGCTGTCGAGCACCGGGAACCACCCCTCCATTTGTCCGCGGGGCGGCAGGCGGACTCGGATTTCCCGATCGCCCTCGCCGACAGTTGCGCATTCTTCCTCGCCTGCGTCCCATCCCGCAAAGCGACCGTGGTCATCGCTGGCGTCGCCCGCGCTCAGCAGCGGCGTCAAGTCGAGGAGCAACGTGCCGAGGAGACAGCCGGCAGCGGCGGCGGACGAGCTCGCGGACCCCTCTGCGGCTACTGAGCCGGTGCTGCCGCGGGCGAGGGCCTTGGCGTCTCCGGCGCTGCCGACAAACCACGGCTTCTCTTGGCTGTGAGGACTCGCGGTCTTGGAGCCCACGTGCCGCAGACCTGCCATACGGCAGAAGGCGCGCGCGCGGCTCCACGCGACGCGTGGAGGGGCACCGGCAGGCCTCGAAGCATGCACCGACGCTTTTGCGCCGAACATGCCCGGAGCCGCGCTCGGGCCAGGAAGGCCGACTGGATTGCCCGAGACAGGCGAAGGAAAGCCTTCGTGCGGAGCGAGACTAACGAGGTCGAATTCTAATGGCCAGGTCTGGAGCACGGCCTCGTCCGGCACCTCGATCCGAAACGTCTCGTTCCAGGTGTACGGACACCGGAGGGGGGCGGGGAGCAAGCTGGCCTCCTCGGGTGGCAAGTAGGCGGGAGCCCCTGCGAGCGAAGGGACGACAGAGACGGAACCGGAGAGGAGAGAAAGCGGAGACACGGCATATTCATGCACCTGGACAGGTCAAGACGCGACAGATGCAGATGTGGTAGCGAAACGGAAAGAGAGGGTTCGTTTCCATCCACGCCGGCATGGAGTTTAGGCGGTTGTATTCTGTTGATGACGCCCGTGCCTCTCGGTTTTGTACAGAAAGCAGGCATCTACCTGGATTTACTGTTGTGCCAAGGCGGATCCCAGATCACCCTGCGTATCTTCGTTATATCAATACATGGTGTTCAACTGGTTCTATTTCCACAATAGGTCCAATCCTAACGATGCGCTGCGAACACAATAGAACTTGGATCCGGTAAACAAAGGCAAAGGTAGGCGTGCGCTTCCTGCGTCCGACGCACTCTACGCTGCCTGTGATATGCTTTTTTGCCGCGGCACCGTGCAGCAGTCGTTTCGACAACGGCCTGTCTCGAGCGCTTCGCTGCCACCGTCGTCTTCCCCGTGACCGCGAAGAATTATGATTCCCTCTGCGTTGGCACGACCGACCCTTCATTCTGGCCGTTCGAGGCTTCCCATCGCGCCCACTTCTCCACCGAGGCGAGACTGACGCCTGCTAGGCTTGCCACAGGGCGCACAGTGCGCATGCAGTTCGACTCATTCTTCCGTGTGTCCTCGACTGCTTACTGGCTTTCGTCCGCTCGTGGAAATGCGGCCCCAGGGCGATGGAGACGGCGAGAAGATCTGGCAAGGCCGGCGAGTACGCCGAACCCGAGGACTGCACATTTCGTCCATGGCTACAGCTCCCTGCTCCGGGTGTAGAGACACCTGCTCCAGGTGTATTGACACCCGAGGCCGAATGGGTGGCGCGTCCGTCTCGCTCTTTTTTGCGTCCGGCCTTATCGTGCCTCTCCTCGTGGGCTTCCCGCTCTCGTTTTGCGTCGAAAATGTGAGGGGAGAGAGACAAAGAGGGGAGCGGCGTCGAGCTGTTTCCAGCCTGGACAGAGCGGGGCTGGTGAAGGCACGAGAGAGCGAGACCGCGGGCGGCGACGATGCGCAACTTGACGGTGCATGGCATCTTCGAAGCACGGGTGGCCAGCAAGACGCCGACACATGGGAAACGAAGAGACAGACACAAGCAAGAGCGCGCGGAGATGGCCAGGAATTAACATCCAGAAGAGACAAGGAGAGATAAACCAGACCGGGAGAGGTGCACAAGGCAAGGCGCCGCGAAAGGTGGATTGGATGCTGAACAAGACACGGAACGGATTCTCTTCGGTGTATGCGGCGCTTCGGCGATACGTCCCTGCTGTGCTGAGGAAAGCAGATAGTGATCTTCGAAGACCGAAAAAGAAGAAAACGACGGAGGCATCTGAATCGAACCGCCGCTGGGCGGTTCTTCGTGTATATTCGAGCACACAGTCAGCTTCATGTGGTTTCCTTAGGTCCGCCGGGTGTCAAGGTCGCCTCCCCGCGAGACAGGATCATCTTCACGGTGATAAGGCAGAGAAAAACGAACAGCAGGTGGTGAGAGAGTCAAAGACAAATGATGGCGGAAATCGACAGCCAGCAATGTCCACAAGAGCGTCCCTCCTGCTTCTACGCTAGCCGCTGCGGTCTCTCCCGCAGCTGTCGAGACTGCATGCACGCGGCTGCATGCACAGCGAAACCTGCGGTCGGCGAAGAACGCGTTACTGTTTATAACAAGCAAATTCCTCGGCCGAAAACCGGAGACAAGGAATCTTCGTGCGCTCCTACGACACCTTTTCGTGCCTTCGAGCCTTTCTTCTCTTCAATCACCTCATTATACTCTTTTCTCTTCGGCTGCGTCCTTTGCCTCTGTTTCCACTGGATCTCTCTGCGCCCTCAACGCGCGACGAGCGATCTGAAACGCGTCTTCTGTCTCTTCTTTCCTACCGTATAACGCTCTTCCTTCCGTCTCCTTGTTCTTGCGCCGTGCACCGCGCTACTTTCGTTTCTTTTTCGTCTTCCCTTTCTTCTCGTGCTTCTACTTCAGTTCCTCCGCCTTCTCTTCTGTGGGGCCACCAGCGGCCAACACGCCAACCAATGAGTGTCCCTCTCACATTTTTTACGCTAAGAAGATCCTCCTTTTGCGCCTGACACAGGCAAGTCACCTTTTCCTCACCCTTCTCTCCGGCTTTTTGTGTTTTTCCGCCTCCGTTGGCCAGGTGGTCGTCTTCTCTCTCGACTCTTCTCAGTCAAGAGACTCTCGGGCGCAAGAGAGGAGCGTCGTCGTCCCTTCTGGTTCGTCTTGGGAGCCCTGCCTTGCATGCCGCTGTCCATCTTCTCCAGTTTCCCCAACACTTTTGGGTTTCGCCCGCGAATTCGATCGAATGCCTTCCGACGATTTACAAAGAACAGCAGCGCAGAGGCGACTGCGCCAAGTGGAGTTTCAATTCCCCCTCCTCTGTGCGTTCTCCGCCTCGCGCCCGTGAGCGTCTGCCGCCCGGCGCTATTCTCGCCCACGCAGAGTTCGACGCAGGTGCCGAGAGAACTCGCCCACGAGGATGGAAGCAGGCCGAAGCGCGAGAGACCGACACGGAGCACATCGTCGCTCTCTTTGTCTTTCTCCTGTGGCTCTCTCTCATCTTCGTCCGCCGTCTTCTCTCACTGTCTGTTGATCTGTCCCACCTCGTCGTTTCTCGCCTTTCCCCTCTCGCAGTGCCATCTCTTCTGTACCTCCGTCGGCACCGCAATTGTGGTGTCCTTTCAGTCCTTTTCGAGCCCGTTTCGTCTCCCTCCGCCTCCCTCGTCTCGCCGTTCCCTTCCCTGCCCTCCCGCGGCTCCCTTTTCAGTTCTTCGCTTCAGTGTCTCCTTTTGTCTCCTGTCTCGGCTTCGCCCCGCGCCCTCGCTCCGGCTCGGCTGCCTTCCGCAAAATGGTGAAAGTCAAGGTGATTCACCGCAACCCGGCCGACTACGTCCAACAGAAGCCTGGCCAGCTTCAGCGCGTAGTCCGTAATTTCGACCCGCAGATGCACCCTTTCGAGCGAGTACGCAAACACACAGTTCCGTCTTTTTTTCGCTGCATACACCACTACTCAGGGCCCCAGACCTCACGCCGCATCTGATACGACGCCGCAAACCCGGATATGAGCGTCCACATGAAGGCGCGATGTCGATGCATGTGCACATATATATCTATGTACATGCAGATATAGGCGATCGCTGTAGGCATCGTTGTCTTCCGTCTCGTAAGAAAGCGGGCTACCTCCACACTCTGTCGATTTGTGTCATCTACAACCACGTGTGCCGCGTGGTCTCTCCTCTTCTTCTCGGCCACCCCAATGGGGAAGGGGCCGGTACGCGCCGGATGCATAGCTGCTCTTCCCTCTCTTTCTGTCCTTCCATCTCGTTCTCTCTTTTTCCTTCTGTCTTTTTCTTTCTCTCTTTCTCTTTCCCTCCGTCTCTTTTCCTCTCGTTCTCTCTCACTGCCTCACTTTCTCGTCCTGGCACTTTGTCGCCTTCGGCTACCACGTCGCTCTCTGCGGGGGCGTCCGATTTGTCCTTCTGCGTTGGCCCATCGATCTCCTTGTCGCTTTAGGAACGCGAGTACACGAGAGCACTCAACGCCGTCAAACTGCAAAAGATGTTCGCCAAACCACTGCTCTTTTGCATGGAAGGTCACCGTGATGGAGTCAAGACGATGGTGCGGGCAAAGAGTCAGGCGGTGAGCGGCAACACACAGACAAACCTTCGGGAATCGCTTCACATGCAGGACATACGCCCCTGCCTCCGACTTTCACGCTGACATCCTGTAGCGGACAAATATTGCTTGTCTTGCACAGTCATATATATATATATATGAGGGTTTAGGCATATTTGTAGGCGTTTATATATATATATATATATATATATATATATGCATGCAGTGATGCGTGTGTCTGTATGTAGAGGTGTTGAAATATTGGTAGATGGGAAGCGTCGCAAGCTCGCGTTAGCGACTCCCCGAGTCCAATCTAGCACATGGCTCCCTTCAAGCCTTTGGCTCGCCTGTTTTGGAATCGCGCGTGCACCCCGATTCGCCCAGAATCTGCGAAATCATCCTGGTTCGAACCGTACCGCTCCCAGCACGGCTGCGCTGACCTGCCTAGCTGTCGCAGGCTTTTGTCTCTGCTTTTCTTCAGGCGTCTTTGTGGACTGGGAGTTGCAATGGCGAGGTCGCCGAATGGAACCTCGGAGCGACAAAGAAGTGCGTGAAGGTGTTTCAAGCGCACGACGGGTTTGTCAGAGGTAAGCGATAAAGCGCCGCGTCGCTGCCGAGCGATTGGACGCTTGGCAGCGTAGCAGACGTCTCGAGACGGACCGGAGGCCGGACAACAATCTCCCTGCGCCGCAGCGGTCCCCCTCTTTTCTTTTGCCGCCTTGACGCAATAGTGTTTTCTAAAGTAATTAGTGTCTAGAAACAGCTTAATTGCTGCCTACAAAAGAGCTCAGCTCTGGTTAGCGAGTGGCTGACGTTTTGTCTCCTCTGCGCTCTCGCCAACCACCACACAAGTCACAACCCCCCTCTTCCCCCGCGCCTCTCCACAGTCTCTTCACGTGTCTTTTGCGTCTTCTTCCCCTCCATTTTCCTGCCTACCGGGGCCTCGGTGTCAGCCACTAGAGAGCCGCTCATCACGCGCGTTCGCGTTGTTTCATTTCCGTCCGGGAGCTTGTCTTCCCTCCGTGGCTGCAATTTCCCTCGCGTGCGCCTTCCGCGTCCCTGCCTCAGGTCTTTGTGTCTCTCCCAAGGACGACCGCCTCCTTACGGGGGGTGACGACCGCCGAATCAAAGTTTGGCGGCTTCGCTCCCCGTCGGCAACTCTCTCGACGCTGGACGTCGCCGAGCTGGAGCTCCAGGCCTCTTCGACGCTGCGGAGAGGCCGGGGGGGCGACGGACAGCGCAAGGACGGGGACGAGGAAGAGGCAGGCAATGACGACGGACAGACGACGCAAGCTGTTCCGGCTCTCGTCGAGCAAACGGTGAGGAGCAAACGCACGCGCGAAGGAAAACTGGACGTCCTGCATATGCCTCGCTACGGAAGGATGGGGAACAAGCAGAGAGCTGAGGAAAGAGGGGAGCGGCGACGGGACGCCAGGGGGGCCCAACGCCAAGAGGCGGATACCTCGCGCGTGGGACTGATCGGCGGTTTCGTGATGCCCCTTGGACACGTCAGGCAATGGAGGGTGCACGCGAAACGTTAGCGCGCACAACGCACACTCGGGAGCGATGCCGCAGCGCGAGAGATGGAAGGCGCACGGTAGGCGGCAGACTTGGCACGGGGGATTGTGATGAAAGGCGGCCAAGACATGGCACCCGAGGTAGGCGCGTGATGAGACCGGGACGTTGTGTTTGACGCCTTTGTCTTTTTTCATTGCAGCCAGCGACGGTGTTCACGTCCTCATCTGTGGTCACATGCCTCGACCATCACTGGTCCAAACCGCTTTTCGGTACGTTGCTCACAGAAGCCGCGGTGTCGCCCCAGCGTATTCCTCGACTTTCTCAGGCGCTGCTTGTGTGCGTGCGGCGCCCTCGTTTTAACCGTTTCGCCTTCATCTCCGACGCTGTCACTCACGTTTGCTCCGATCCGTCTTCCTCTCCGGGCTGTGTTCCCTCGATTGTCTCCTCTCCGGCCCTCTGTCGCGCACCTCTGTCTCCCGTGGGCCCACGTGCCGGGGGTCGGTCCCCCGCCTTGGACGCCCTGTGGTTTGTGGCGTCCTCTTTGCTGCCTACTCGTGCTCTCTCTTGTCTCGCGCCTCCGCCATCGCGCTTCTCTGTTTTCCGTCCCGGCCGCTTGCGCCTTTTCGCGCATATGTAGCCCCACGCGACGGGCTCCTGCCGCTTCGATTCCGCTGTGCGCGCTTTGCGATAGAACGCAACTCGCAAACCCGGCGAGGGACGCAGGAACAAATTCGACCCTCCTTGCGTCTTTGCGGTCGTGTCCGGTCGGTGGTGCTTCAGACTCGCCGTTCGCATCGCCCTCCGTCTCCCCTCTTCTGCCTCCCGTCTCCGTCGCTCTCTCGTGTTTTTGTTCCTCACATCTCCGACCCCTGCATGCCTTTTCGCCTCGCCGCTGTGCTGCGAACCGTAGAGACGCGGGCATATTCGTCCTCGTCGTTCGGCGGCTCGTGTTCTCCTGCTCACGAAGAGCCTCTGTGTTGTCTCCCGTGCTGCAGTGGCTACTGGTGAAGAGGTCGCCGTGTGGGATATCAATCGCTCCACCCCGCTTCAGAGCTTCCAGTGGGGATGCGACGTCATTCACTGCGCTCGGTTTAACCCGTCGGAAGTAAGCGTCGAGACAACTGCATGCGCCCCTCGGCGCCTTCCAAATACCCGCCAAGCATCAATCGGCTCAAAAGATCAAGCAAACTCGAACTGCGGGAGACGGGTGTCCACGGAGTGTGCAACGGTTCACAGATGTGCGCGTGCACACGTCTGCATGTCTGACGTTTTCGCTCGGAACGGAGGCGACACAAATTGCCAGGAAACACGGCAAGCTGGGGATTCTCGGACCTTACGCGCTTCTCCAGTCTACTGGTTTCTGAACTGCGTTACGGATCGGGAACACTACATTGCGGCAGCACGCAGTCAATATATATATATATATATATATATATATATATATCGGTCGCATGCAGGCTCGCGCGAACTTAAGGGTTACGAGCGACAGGTGGTCGCCGAACCATCGAGCGCGCTTGCGGGAGCCGGTGCATTCGGCCATTTGAGGATATACGCATTGTGCTGTTTGTAAACGTACATCCGTTTGTATCTAGAGAAAGCGGGGGGCAAGGCGGCGCACGAATGGGGAACCTTACATACGCTGTGAAGCATCCGCCGGCAAAGTGCCTCGACCCGTGAAGTGTGTTCGAATCTCTTCCAGGTTGTTTCGCGTGTGCGTTTTCCCAGACGTGCCTCATTGCGGCAAGCGGCGCCGACAGCTCAGTCGGTCTCTATGGTAGGTGAAGATGCTGCCCTTCGCGGGAGCGCGGGCCTGTCGCTGTCGTCTGATCAGGGACGAATCGATGTCCTTTGATTTTCTCCCATTCCCTTCTGCAGTCGGTTACGTGACCGCCTGTGGCTCAACACCTTGCCACAGAAGTGCCTCGATTGCAGCGCGAGAGAGAACGAGTGACGCCTTCGGAAATGCCTCTCCGTTTTTCGTGCACGAACTGACTCCACCGTTTCGTTCCTCTTCCTTGCGGTGTTCTTCGGGCTCCTGTGCCTCACGGGCCCTTGAGAGTGGCTGCAGTGGAGACGCCTCACGGCGAGATGTCCTCCGGAGCTTCTGCGAAGTTGCTGCTGCAGTTCGTGATCCTGTGAGTTCTCTCGGGTCTCCTCCGGTCTTGTGACTATCCCAGGTTGCATTCATACGCAGTGCAAACGCCCTCATCCTCCGTCGCTAAGTAGGAGCAGGTGGCAGTATCTCATGTTGGGGGCGTGTGCGCTTCGATTGCTGACTGTCAGATATCCGCGCAAACACTCCGATTCGCAAAGTAATGATGAAGGTAATGTCGTCCGTCTTGTACTTCTCTCCATGGCAACTGAAACGAAACGAAACCTCTGACAGATCCGACCGCCGCGCCGTCTCTCGCGACACATTATAGGGGAGACCCGCGCCGTTAGCGAATGGAGATGGCGCGATCGAAGCGACTCCATGCAGCAAATCTATATGTACTGACATATATCGAGTGATGTACTGTGTACGCATCTTTTTTACGGGCATCTTTACGTGTGCCACATGGTGTAACGGATGGTGGCACCATGGAGCGGGTCTCGAACAGCGATTACCGTTTCGTGTTTTCGATGTTTCGCCGTATCGACCTTCCATATCCACGCATTCACACGTTGCGTGTATTCGAAATACTTGAAGTGAATGGATCTCGTTCTTCATATATATATATATATATATATATATGTATATGATCCACAAACTCGTTGCCCATGAGAAAACGAGTTCAACTTCTCACGGCAGCCTGCGTCTTTCGGGTGCTTCGCTTCAGCTTTTATCTTCTCCTGTTCTCCTGCGTTTCTGTAATCGATGTACGGCCCTTCGGTCGCGATAGCGTCTCCTCGAACCGGTCCCATGGTAGCATCGAACATCGCCCTGCCAGTCCATCTCGAAATGCCGGCATGTCAGCACTTGGCGTTGAAATGCGTCGTTCGGCGGTGGTGTCTTGTTATCTGTCGGTCTCAGATGCGAAGCAACGCCATATGCTGGAACCCCATGAACCCTCCAAAATTCACCGCGGCGAGCGAAGATCAAAATCTCTATACCTTCGATATGCGGAAACTCTCGGCGCCGTTGATGATCCACCGTGACTTCGTTAATGCTGTGTAAGCGTACATTACAGTGCAATGCGTCCACCTGGAAGCGCGAACATGGCGTTGGAAGAGCCCGAAGCTTCGGTCCGTCCGTTGTGCTTTACACCGCTGCGTGTGCCACCCATCAGTCTCCGTCCGCTATCAAGCATTAGCTCTGCATCGTGTCACCCATCTTTTTGCGGGTTTTTTACGTCCGCAGTCGCGCTGATCGGCATGCGTTTCCACGCGTGTCTCTCCCTGTGTACATGCTTCATGTATCTGTCCTCCTGTCTTTGCGTTTGTGCTGCTGCCGCAGCCTGGACGTGGACTATTCTCCCACTGGCCAAGAATTCGTTGCCGCTTCCTTCGACGGCACGCTGAGAATTTTCAAGGTCGACGAAAGCCGCAGTCGTGATGTATACCACACTCGGCGCATGCAAAGGTAACTTGACCTCGGCGTCACTTCACATCTCCGTACATTTACAGTTGGGGGATGTAGTACATCCGGGGACCTTCGTGGCTGGTCGCCGACAGCCTCTCTTCTGGTTCTGTGCACTGCAGTGTCCCCCTCTCATCGTAGCCGCTGCCGTTCAGTCGGGCCCTGTTTTAGTGACTTCACCGCTGGGACACAAGTCAGGTTCTTTCCAGCCGGTTCGGTGCAGTCTTTTGCATTGACAGCCGGAGTTTGGTTAGCTCTTTCACGGTGTAGCAGTCTCGTTATTGTGGTTCTTTGCCCTGTCCAGCAACGCAGGGGTTTTGCAGTGCGACTTCGTGCGGCGTGTGCGATGCGCGCCATGCTTTTGCGTACAGCGTCCTATCCTGTAGATACTCTACAGATTCTCGATTCGTCATTTCTGGGTCGGCGGACATGTGCGTTCGGGTCTGGAAGGCGGAGGCTGCTGCGCAGCTTGGTCCGCGGACGCATCGAGAACGGCAAGCAATTGCGTACCGCAAGACTCTGACGGAGAAGTTTTCTCATTTAAAGGAAATCAAGCGCATCGCGAGGTATGCTGCTTGCCTGCATGCTGGATTAGTTTTGCTTGAAGGTGTGACGTGTTCATTATCAACCTTGACTAGCAGTTCCTCACCGGTGCTACTCGCGCCATACTTGCGATTCGTGGGTGCGATGGCATATGACAATCCCTAGCAAGTGTCGGCCGTCTCTTCGCCTCTCGGTACATCTATTATTTTGGATTTGAGTGACGTCAGCACAACACTCTCGCCATTTATGGAATCGTGGGCAGACCTGCGCTCGATGTGCAGACACCACCACGTCCCAAGGCTCATCAAGAAGACCCAAGAGAAGAAACGGGAGATGGCCGACGCACGGCGACGAAGAGTAAGCGACAGGGAGCGGCACTCACCGGACGGTCGAAACCTGTATCCAACGTACATTCGCCTACTGTGCTGTACCAAAGCTCTTCAAATCATATGCGCGAGGTACTGCGCGGACCGCACATCTGTTCCGTCTTATTCGTACAGATGGTTTGTGCCAATCTGTTACTACTGTAGCTCGCCCGGTCGTTATTGTGTAGTCTCTCTGCTAGACTGTCTCCACGTATCATAGCCAATTTGCGCATACCGTGTTGATGGAATTTGTCTTCAGGAAGAGAACCGCCGCAAGCACTCGAAACCCGGAGCTGTTCCGTTTGTATCTGTCAAAAAGAAGGCTGTGTACAACGAGGTCGAATGAGCAGTGTAGCTGCTTCACTGTACGCGGCCGAATCACGTTTACATGTATTTTTTCTCTAAATAGACATGCTTGAGAAACTTCTGAATTCTGTCACCCCAAACCTTTGCAACGTTCCGATCCACCTGCAACGTCCGTCACATTCCGAGGCATTCCGATGTAACAGCATCCCTAGAGTCAAACGCGTACGAAATTACGATCTTGGCAGCTCACTGGCAGGTGGCCATTTCGGTTACCCCACCTATGGTAGGAAACGGTGCCCGTGTAAAGGGCTCACGCTCCGGCAGGGATACCACCGGTACATCTGAGCACTCGGTTGAAATGGTGGCGTAATTTCTACAACACGTGCACACTAAAGCTGGTGGTTGACGCTGGAAAACAGGTGTCCTCGCAGTTCATTTCGTTCGCACCCGGCTGTGACGTAGGGCGACCGGGTCAGTTTGGCGTGGCGATCAAATGCGTGATACCTAACTCAGCTTTGTTGTGTGTTCTATCGTATTGAAAGGTAACCGTAAAAACGATAACCGTAACGGGAGCAATGATCAGCGGTCGCTGTTGGTGAACATTGCTGTCTGATCAGAATGACGGAGACATGCTATCGGTGCGTCCATGGCATCGCTACGCTTGTAAGAATATGCCGCATGGCACCAGTATTCTTTTGGAGCTTGATTCAATTATTGTTTGTGGGGTCACTTCTCCCATACCACTGTGAGCTCAACGTTTGGTGCGCAACACGTTGTGGTTTCGGCGGTGCGTCGTGCGGCCGAAGCAAGGGGATGTTATTGGGCAGAAAAGGTGTCCCCTCTGAGAGTCACAATTCGCATGGCGCCCGGAGCATTTACGTACAGCACGCAGCCTCCCGCAAGGTGTGCAGTAGACATAGAAGTATTAGAAGGACACCTTAGTTCGGCCGTAGAAACCGTTGGGTATAGACGGCATACCGCTATGAGGTCCCGCAGCAGGAAGATCCGAGCCTGTTTTGGTGAAGACATTCACGACCTAAGAGGAAAGACAGTGATCTCAGACCAACTACATGGTTGCTGACTCCGCCGTACTTTAAGCGACGACCCAGAGTTCTGGCCATCGGAGGAGCTTCCCGCTTTTTCGACCTGCTTTGTATCGTTGTCGGTTTTGTGTTCCGTTGACGCTAACTCGTCCTCGCCAATGGGCCCTGACACGCTAATGGGTGGTTTTCCGCTGTATGCTTCGGCACGGACACCTACCGTTCTTCGTTTGTCGAAATTGCATTCGAGGAGTGCAGTCCAGACCGCCTGCTGCACCCTTGGACTCCTTTCGAACACTTAATGCTACTCCAAATGCTCTGGTGGGCGGGTCGTAAAGTTTGCGACTGGCAAACTCCCGGGACTTCAGCCTTGTCTGACCGCAGCAGTTTCGGGAAGCAACCAGATTTATCACGAAAGCACGTCTTACATTGAGGTTAGAAATCTCACTGAGTAAAGTTTTGTCCTCTGAACCACCAAGAATAAGGTTTTCTGTGTGACAAATGTAATGCTGCTACTAAACGCACTTTGCTCTTCTATCGTTTGCCGCCCCATTTCGGTTATTTCGTTCTGGAGGCCATGTATGACAGCAATATTCGTTGGCCTTTCCATGGAGGTGTGCTCACCGAAATGGCCTCGGCCATGCGTGCTACCTGCACCTAAGACACATTGGCTCTACCTATACCTGAACAGCAAACCACGCTAGACAACCCACTTTTTGTGCCGCTAGTTTTGCTTCCTCCAGCATCGCTTCCTCGTGTTCACCGTCCTTCGATAATGCAAAGCTGGAACATCACGGCCGAGGAGTCCGGAACTGATCACTTACATAAATCCGGAACTTCATCGGGTTTTTTCTGAACGGTTGTGTTATGTACATTCCTCGGCTGGGGGTGTGGTCAAATAGACAGTATCATTAAGCGGCAATCCCCTGTAAACCGCTTGCCTTAGTTCTTGGTCATCCACCGGGGTCCTACCCGTCGCCTGTGCAGTGTGTTCGACCTGGCTGAAACGGCTCCCTCGCGGACGCCGCGGGACTTGAAGAACTTCATCGAATACTTTTTGAGACTCAGCGAATGCAGACATAAAGTCCTATAGCAATGTCCGTCCTTAATTGTCATCA
Source organism: Neospora caninum Liverpool (assembly GCF_000208865.1). Lineage (NCBI taxonomy): Eukaryota > Apicomplexa > Conoidasida > Eucoccidiorida > Sarcocystidae > Neospora > Neospora caninum. The sequence goes on along the minus strand of NC_018395.1, from coordinate 2,478,949 downwards.
AGGAGCTAATATAGGACGTGTTACCTTTCTCGCCTTCTCAGCTTCTTTCGTTGTTTCCCAAAACCCGCGAGCGACGGTGACATCGCTCTCCCGTAGGTTTCGGAAGTCTGGGACAAGAGTCGTAAAGTTGTCCTTGTTATCCACATTGAGACCACCCGTCAGAGGCAAGGCAGTTATAAACAGTGTCGAAATGACGCATCGCGCCATGATTTTCGTTGCCAGTAAAAAGCACTGAGACGAACCAACCGTTGCGGCATCAAGAAGGGGAACAGGGGTTTCGGATCCCCTGCTAAAACCTTCTGGGTCCCGGGTGTAGAGACACAGTCATCGCGAAGTCGCAAACCACCAAGCACTCTTCCAGTCCGACTTCAGAAGTCCAAGAGATTCGAAAAGGCTCTCGTGTGCCATTTCTTCAGTCAAAATTTGCGACACTTCATGGAACCGCGTTCTCGTTGCGACATCGCAGTTCCGTTCATACTTCGGCAGCATGCGAAACCGTCCGAATATTCTCGTGACGGGAACCCCAGGCGTGGGCAAAACAACGTTCTGTCGCCAACTTGCCCAGGAGACGGGGATGGAACACGTGAATGTGGGGCAGCTTATTAAGGACGAGCGATTGTTCACTGAATGGGATGACGAAAAAAACTGTAGCATTTTTGATGAGGACTTGGTGGTGAATAAGCTCGAGGATATTGTCTGTGATGGTAATAAAATTGTTGACTTCCACTCGTGCGACTTCATGCCAGATGAGTGGTTTGACTTCGTGTACGTCCTGCGAGCCGATACTGCCGTCCTTTACGACCGCCTTGAGAAGCGCCATTATAAGGAGGATAAAATCCGGGAAAACGTGGAGTGCGAAATCTTCAGAGTGTTGCTTGACGAAGCTATCGAGGCCTTTGGTGAGGACAAAGTGAAAGAACTACAAAGCAATAATTTCAGCGACCTTACTGACAATGTTTCCACGGTCACGACTTCCGTGAAACTGTGGTCCCCGGCATAGAGAAGACTATGCTTGGCAGCTGTGTCCAGTTCCCCTAGTTGGTTCTGTTGTGCTTGTTTGATCGGGAATTGTGTGTGTGTCGAGTGTCCAGCAGTACAGGTCAGCTGCGTTCCACGCGTCTGTCATATGGCAAGTGCCTTCTTTTCAATCCTCGTGCGACTCAAGAAGCGTGTTGCCTCCCAGAGTGGCCGTACTCTGTTTTGTTCGAGAAAACTATAAAGATGAAAAGGTTCGGTGGATCTGTACAGCTGCAGAGCATCTGCTATAAGCCCGGTGCTGCGTTGACAAGAATTCGTTACTTGGAAGTGTCTACTGCCTGCCAGAAACCTGTCACATCAGCCGGCCTCAACGACGGACAACACAGTACCCGTGCTCTTTCACGAACACTTCCATGAGGCAGGAGACAAGCGACTATATGTTTGTTTCACGGGTGTCAACAAAAACAGGCGGAACTCTTCCCGAGTCAACCGTGAAGACAACCCATCATCGGCGACGTCCAGCTCCTCGAGTCGCTGCAGGAAAGCTTCAAACAGCTCCATAACCCTGAGAAAAAGAAAGCCCAACCGGACCGAAGGAATCAATTACTTCACCAACAAGACCTAGTCGCGGATGTACTGCTGGCATAGCATGGCGGTCGAACTCATTCATGCTAGGGGATGTAGTGCTTATAGCTCACCTCCTCCCGCGTTCAATGGCCGCATGTACCTCCCGCGCTCCAGGCAAGCGTTGTTTCCCTGAAGTACGGACCGCTGCTGGCGCGTCGTGCCAGGAATGACGGCCTTCTGCCGAGGAACAAGCTGGTGGATTACTTGAAACGTTGACTAAAGGCCGGTTGAGTTGGTATTCGAGCTCGTGAATTAGAGCATAGACACTCGCGGTAATGCAGGGCATCAAACGGGAATCGAGAACGCAGAAGTTCCTAGCATCCACAAACAAAAGGTACAAGACCGCTTACACATTCGTGAACCTGTAGTAAGACGGGACGCGCTGCTCTAACGCTGTGGCGAGTTTTAACTGCCGTCTGGATTGTGTCTCGACCGCAGCCCCCCCCCCCTCCCGCCTAGTGATCCGCATCAGTACATGCTGACACCATTATGGTGCTGTCCAAATGCGGTGTATCCTAGTATTGTACGCATCTGGTACCTGGCGGTTCGGTACGCTGTTGACAAGGCTCAAATATGTTGACACCGCACCCAGGAGCAGCCGCATGCCTATAGGCCACAGACATCTATTCGGTATTTGAACACGAGTTCCCACGAACCCTCCTCGTCACTTGAACTCGCATGAAAAAGTTGAACAGTTAACTCACCTGAACTGCAGCTTAGAGGCGTCCCCGAGATTCGGGGTGTGAGGCCAACGCTGATCACATGCCTCCCTTTCCTGAGTGATCCGAAAGTCCAAACAATCTAAGGCGTTGCACGCCATCTCTGCCCACTCTTCGTACTCGTCCCAGGCTTCGTTCAATGCTCTAAGAAGCTGCAGACGCACAAGCCGCCAAGCCACACGTCGCACATTCGTACCGTTCGCTGCCGCATGCCTCCTCAACCGGAGAACGTCGTCGCCTTTGCGATCGCTTTGCACCTACGCATCGAAACGCGTGCCACCGCGCTACGACTTCGAAAGCCTTACAGCAAAAGCTCCGTCAGAAAGCCTCCGCAGCTGCGGCACACATCTCTTCCATCGGGGGACAAGTGTAAGGTTCCCTGGCATTTCGTCGGATGCCGCTTTACTCGACTGCGGCGTGCCGAACGACGACAAGGGTCCTGCATTGTCAGTCCCCCTCGAGTCCCCACAGAACACGGGGAGGCATAATAGCTGCTGCTCCAAATCAAATCGATCCTCGACGATTTGTCCGACTGCATCGACATGTCTCTGCAAAAAGGAATTACAGCCAAGGAATACACCGGGCGGCCAGATAAGTCGAAAAACTGGAGACTCTGGTCAACGCGAGTTACTGCAAAGACCAAAGCAGGATCACTGCACCGGCCTTATGAGGCTCAGTTGTTGTTGTTTCTCCTAGGACCGTCTTCAAAGCAAGTGCGGAGCTGTCAACATTGCCACTTGCTGCGCAACGTCCGCCGCAAGCGCATGCGCTAACCTGGTGTAAATGAAAGAGCTTTTCTGCGAGCATTCGAGCACGGTAGCCCATTTCAGTTTGCACTGACTCATAGAAGAGCTCCCAGTTCACTGTCGTCATTTTCCATGCGATGTGGTCGCCTGCGCAAATCGTCACGCAGCACGCGAACCCTGAATCGAGGAAGACTGGGAGAATGACACAAATTCGAGAACCGCTCCTACCGGGCACGCCGATAGCAGAACCTGCTGACTGGCTGACTTACTGCTTCTCGCCACCCCTTCCGGCAGGTCGATGGCGTCCTCGGACGGGTACGCAACTCCAGACGGAACCCGGCGTGCCGACGCGGACGCGCTACAAGATGCCCGCTTTGCCTTTACTACCCACCTAGCAGTGGCCCACAAAAACATGTGAGGTCCGCAGGAGTGTGTAAAAAACGCAAACGCCGTGATCTCGGCACGCCGTCTTTCCTAGGTAAATCCAACGGCACACCTTGACGCCTCCTGCTAGCATCGGCATTTGTTTACCGGTCGCACACTCAATGGCCGTGACCACCAAGGCACAAAAAGCGTCTGCGCACCACAGGCTCGCAGCGTGTCGCTCTCTCTGTCTCGGACACTGTCGAAAGGACCCAGATCTTACGAGTACACGCACACGTATTTGGACGGCAGCTTGAGTACATTTGTAAGAGACTACATGCACACACTAATATCAACGGGCCCCGTCGAGGATTCGCACTAGTCTCCGTTGCATCCTGAAGCAATTGACCTACTGCCTCAGTTGTGACAGAGTCATCCGTCGAAGCACGTTGCGCTGAAACCAGCGCCATCCAGCAACGAGGCCGAGCTCGCGCCTGCAAAAGCGCGAACAACACACTTGGTCGTAAATTCCAACTAGTAACGGTTTGAAAAACGGTCCCAGTGCCGTCTGCACCCACATTATCCGGCTCTCCCTAAATACGTTTTCACGGCGGTTGCCATAGGATAATAATTACCAATTATGTTCTCAACCAAACGGCACATCACCTGGTCTCTCACGGTGGCGCCTGTACTCTCCTGCCCGTTCTAGGAGCAAATGGAACTTTACACATCTTACCACTTTTCCGCAACCTTCGCCGATGTCACCAGAATCATACAGCTTAAGCGCGCGGAGACACAAAGCAGCAGAGGATCGATATCGTCGCCCAACCCCGAAACGCGTCCTGCTCTGTGCGCTGTCCCTTCCCTCAGCAAAGCGGTGCTCGGCGTGGCAGACCCGGCGCTTCTCTGCATGCCTTCATCGTCCTTGCTCAGCCAAGTCGATGAACTCGGCCCAGCGGTAGTCGCTGCGTCTTCGCTACTGCAAATCGAAGCCCCCTCAGGCCTTCCACGTGAAGCCAGTGTCAGACAACCTGCGGCAGCGTCCCCGGGGTTTCGGGATGTCCGACCGGAGTGTGGTATATTTCTCCACCCACAAGTCACATGTCTTGAATCTTCACCCTCTCTGGAGTTCTCCATTCTCTCGTCCTTTGCACAGTGGGATGGCTCCTGACCTTGTTTACGCCCAGTGTTCCGTTGTAGTCCTGGCGACGTCAAAGCCGTACCACCTGTCCCCCCCGACGGTCCTATACTAAGTAAGTTACACAAGGAACTGTTGCCTGCCATAGGTCTCGTGGTTGCTCGATAAAAGGGTGGCTCCACCAGCTCGCCCTGCACTGGTGCATCGACGCTACCAACGTCCCGCACCCCTCGGGCACTGTTTGATGAATCTAGGAAAGACCCACTGTTGGACGGTTCATTTGGACAGCGTTCATCGACTCGACGACGTTTGAAGTCTCTCCCTGTTTCCGCATTGCCCCCTACCCCGTAGACCGCCTGATGCCCCGGCTGGCCGTTCTCCGTTTGCAAACTACCTGTCGCAAAATCCTCATGATCCATGGAAGGGCGGCCCCTCTGCCGTGCACCAAATTCGTCCAGTGGAGCGTCGCCTTGGATCCGATCCTGCATTTCTAGCACCTGATTTTCAGCGCGTGTACTACCCCGCTCTATCCTTTTTCGTCTGACTTCCATATCGCCGGACACGAAGCTGGCCTGCGATCGTGCGACCTCAGGGGTGCTAAGCATCTGGAGCGTCGGTGTAGCGTTCACCACTCTGTTACTGCATTCTTTGCCCGGCGTGCGCAGTCGAGAACCTTCCAGAAATTCAAGCTCCTCACTAAAGGACCCCGGGTAGTGGTCCCTGAGAAAGCTAAGCCAGAAGTCTCCATTATCTGATGCAAACGCACCATCAAATGCACTGGAGATTGAAGCGGGGTAAGCCCGTCCTTCGTCGCTCGGCGTTCCTTCACTCGCAGGTAGCAGCGACCAAGGCGTCCCGTCGGGGAATGCGCTTTTAACATCTCTCGTGCTTCCAATTTGATTTCCTTTCCGCGGTTCTTCCGATTCTTGAAGCTGGGCAGCACTGCCGCCTCTACGGTACCGTCCTTCGCATGCCTCCTTCAAACTTTTGCTTACACAACATAAGCGTCCATACATAGACACACCCAAAAACTTCAAAAGTAAGGGAAGTAGAAACGGTTCGTCCAGTTGGACAGCGGCGTCCGACGAACTCCCATTTCCAGCCTCGTCATCACCGCCTGTTGAGCTCTCTGTTGCCTCCCAAAGTACGCTGCTTCCCCAGCAGCCTGGTAGCGACCTCGTTTTGCCATCTCCTGAAGCCGTGTCGCTCATCCGAGAGCTCGGCTTAACTGGGACACACATCGCCGCCCACGTTGCCTGATAGGAACGTGAATAGGCTGCACGCGTCTCAGTGTCGTTACCTTCAGGAGGCGCACGAGAATAATCTGAGAAGTACGAATTCCTGCGCCTTGGCGCCGATGTCTTGCATTCCGGTTCGGTACACCATGTTTCCACCTGATCGGACACTTGCGGTTGTTGTGACTGTCCCGTAGTTTTATGACCACAGTGTTCGACGGATCTCGCTGAAGCCTCGTGGTCTGTTCCAATAGAAGGCGTCGGCGGACATAGGACATTCAGCTGCAACGTTCCACCTAGAAGGTCTCCTCGATCTGCTGACGCTAACAGTGCCTTAACCTGAGACCTTCCTGTCTGTGTCAAGAGAAACAAATGATCAGGAGAATGCGTCTCAGCCCTGCTTTTAGTACATGAATTTTGAGTGTCTGCCCGCAAACTCGTGGCACACCCTTCAGCTCCATTTCGATCTCTTGCCGCATTGATGCTTGGGACTGAACTCCGTGACCCTCGTCTGTCACCTATGCTGCTGAGTAACCCTTGGTTGCTGGGCGCCGTCGCCTCCCCGAACTGCGACTCCTGATTCTCAATGTTGTGAACCGCAAATCCTTCTGCCGAATCCTTCTCGTCATCCTCGCCTTCGAGATCTGCGATCAAGTCCGCCTCCAGGGTGTTCATTCCCCATTGGCGGCATTCCATCAGGGATGCGAAGTAGAATAACAGCGGATCATTTAACCCTCTCAAAAGACACCACTGGGCGGGCCACCATTTGTAGGTTCATGAATCTGAAATGTCTCAAGTTTTTTACAACAAACGCTACGAAAATGACACGAACGCTCCTCTAACCTCCTGTCGTGATGCTTGCTTACCCGTTGGCAATGTCCCCCAGACCATTGTACGGGAGTCAGAAGGAATACCGTGGTGGCTGCAAGAGGTTACCAGGATTGTGGTCGCCTACCAGGAAGCCGCTGGAAGAAAAACTGGGACACATCACAAGACCTCTGGTAGTTTCAGGGGACGCAAAAAGCTGATTTTTCGTAGTGTGGAAAAGGAGAAATTTCTTAACTGTGTGCAGGAAGCTGAAAAAACTGCAACGGAGCGACACTCTCGGCACCGCTAATTGGCAGGTCTCATTGTTGGGCCACTATGTTTGCATGTAGTGAATCGCTCACAGTGAGTTACCTCGATCGGTCTTCGTGTGACTGTGCTTTATGAAAGAGATTGTCAAGCATTCTACAGGAGAACCAAACTCTTTGGTGGCACTCTATCAGTTGTAAAATTCATTCGAACAACAGTTCTTTCTTGCTAGGGCCGGTTGTCGTCAGGAACAGGACAACGCTGTTGTTGTGTCTACCGAAAAATAGGTTGATGCATGCACACTCGCTGACATGGCAAGCGACGATGTTAGCGGGTGCAGTATACATCTTATTACATGCCACGCTTTTGCACAGGATCAAATGATAATGAAGCGGTCAGCATCTATATTAAGCTCTCAGAGGGTCGTGGGCAACGTTTGACAATTCAGCTGTGCGAGCCCTTCGCCGTCAGTCTCGATCCTGAAGCTGCGAGGATTTGTTGGTACTTACGTGATTCAGATGGCCTCTATCGTAAACATCGTCACCGGAAACTTATTTTTATTCGTATGCACTCAGAAATGTGAGCAGGCATGCTTATACATTAGTCCAACAACTATAAAACATTCCATCGTGACCGACTCCCAGGTGACCCTGCGTGTCCGCGCGAAACGTCCAGGTCTATTTCGAAGTCAGTTACGACAGGCGAGCTAGTGGGCTTTTCATGTCAGTCTGCTATTACAATGCATGCGATTGTCTCCTCCTTCCTCAAAACACCACATTCCCCCCTGCTGCACAGTTTCAACGCAACTTCTTGCAGGTATACCAGCAAAACCGTCGACGGCCGCAAACAGTCCCCGCTGTCGAGAACGACTACCTAGAGGATCAAAAGATCAAAGTTTGTACAGGGCTTTAGCTCCCATATAAATCTGCATTTACAGATGATTCATATGTATAGCTGTCGTGTAATCTAGTGGCATTTCGTGACGTGCCACCCTGACGACGCATCAATTCGACCCCGAATAGCACGCCAATAACAATGTTTACCACCAGGTAGCAAACGTACGTTGGAAGTATCTTTGGTTCGGTTTTATTGGAGTTATCTTAGTAACACGCGTATCACGAAGGTAAAATCTCGCTTTGACTAGCAACCATCTTGTTGCAGTGACGTAACGGAAATTCCGGTAGGCATCCGCACAACCCCTTTAATCTCCCTCTCCCCAATACAAGAACACTCGCACAGCTACCACGTGTCCCGAGTGAATGGATGTGCGTCGACGTCCATACCTCTCGACTACAGAACACCATATCATGTTTCCCCCCTGCCAAATTTTGCAGCTACTCCCCCCAGCTGCTACTTCTTAAAGCATTGGTCCCCGTCGCAGTACGCAAACGTGCAGGTGGGCAGCGAAGTACAAGACACAACTCCTCGAAGGAAGCTTATCTGTAAACATTCCGACGCATTGTACAGAGGAGTTGCTGTAGGCTCCCTTCGCAACTACATAGCAATGTTAGTTCACATACCTGCTACACTTGTGTAATATTATGCAGCACTATCAGTGATCGCATCCGCCAACATGGGTTTTCGGTTCACAAGGAGGCGCATTTGTCCGATCGTCCAGTGTTTTGTACTCTTTTGTCAACCGAAGGTACTTTTTTGATGCCGTCACGCGCACAAAAGAATCTCACGAAATATTTAGCGGCTCCCCCTGTGCACAAACTACTATTGTTCATCTAATACTAGGTTAAGGAAACTGCCAATCAGGTACCACAGCTTCACCGCAATGCTACAGACGTCGATATATGCAACTAATACACACCAGCAAACTTCAGCGTCTGTTCTCCACCGCATAATGCTCTCTTCACCGTCACCTGCTGCGCTCGCATGCGGGAGATACCTCCTGAAAATTAGGCCCTGGTGAGTTTTGGAGAGTCTTCTTCCGTGACTGACTGGTCGTTGTCTTCCCGTACTTCTTGGACAATTTGACCGCGTAACCAAAGAGTCCCCAACGGTATGCAATTTTCCACAGCTCCTCAACAGTTGCGTGCGCCAGTCGCTTGAAATCGATACCCATGCCCTCGAGACTGAAGCGACAGAATTCTCGGTCCTGACAAAATAAAGAGCACATCTGCTTCTCTGAATTGTCCCCAGCTGAAACCCCACCATTGTCCCTCAAGTCAGAAGCATTACTATGTCCTTGTTCGGTTGACTTCCTGCTTCACAACTATCCTCTCGACATATTGCAACGTCCGTTCATTTATTTCTGTAATATAGCCCTTGAACACCCGTCAACAGCATCTTTTTCACATACCGTGGCGTCCCTCTATGTAATACTGCGAACTCACACACACGCTGCTGCCTCGTGACTGGATGGAAAGAATTGCGTTTGCTCCTTACTTGGGTAGCGCGCTGCTGGCGACAGCACGTTCACTTAAACGCACAACGCTGATACATTGCTGGTGTGCTTCTTACCGCTTTGTGGACACTCCTCATTCTCTTGATCAATTCCCCACGACCATCTTTGCCAAGCGGAAGGGTAAAGCCTTCGTGCCACTGCAAGTTGCTGTCCTCGTCACCTTGACCGCCTGCATCATCCTCGCACCGTTCCGACCCCTCTCCGCAGCAGTCACCAACATCAGGCGCTAGCGCGTGCCAATCACCTGATTCCAATTCGGGAAAAACAGATCCCGTCGTCCTGGGATCGAGACTCGCAGGTTTGTTATCCTGTATCTCCTTTCCATCACCTGCAGTCCTGCGGGTTTTCTTGACGAAGTTAGCTTCGTCCAAATAAGTAATCCCTTCCGAATCCAATCTGGTTCTCTTGCTGCTCGAAAGAGTAATAATGTTGTCGGTTGCGCATCGAGTGCCAAAACCATTCGACTCAAACCCATGCTTTAAAGTTGCTTCAGCCACCTCATCTGTACGACCCAAGAATTGTTGCCCACCCCTTATGGTGAAATTGTTATTTCCAACAACGCTTTCGGAGGCTGATGACGCGGTGCAAACAGAAAGGTAATCTCGTGCCGAGGATTGACCGAGTGATGTCTCGCTGGAACAGCTCAAGCATGCAGGGCTGCTTACAGTCGAACTGTTAACTTCTACTCTCTCCACCGGTGTTTCCCCGTGTTGGAGACCGAATGTCCCATTTCCTGTGTTGTAGGACATCTGTGCAACGTGACCTGTTGCTACTTCACGTGTTGGAATGTACGCATACGCCTCACCAGAACGTCCTGTGTACGGGGTGTGGCCCATGAACGATCCAGGACCAGGGCATCCAGGAAACGAAGTTGGATGGGGAGGCTTCTTTTGTAAACGATCCAGCTCAACGGGGCGGGAAATCTGCTGTCCCAACCTTTGCGTGTCCTCAGCTGTCTCCATAACGTCGGCGGCGGCACCCGTCATTCGTGGCCCTACGAAATTCGAGCACTGAAATGTGGAAGGAAGTGATAGTGCTCGCTCAGCGCACTGTCGTGGCCATAAGACATCCTCCCTCTGCTGGTCGACTCCAGTGACTGTCCGCGGCGGGATCAGTGTCGACGTATTTACGTCAAACTGCCCAAAAGCATGTGGTGGTTCTCTCACGTCCCACCTGCCGCCTGAGTTCCACATTGACCCCTGGGCTCTATTCCAAAACTGGCCAGTCCCTCTCTGGACTCGACGAGATTGTGATGCGCCAGAGAGTGCAGAGGGCCACATGGGATCGACAGCCTGGTACCCCGCTCCTGCAATCGCTCCACTTGGCAAAGCCTGCACCACTCTGTCGCCTAGTTTGGATGCACATACCCCACGAAGGATGCGATCTGACGGAGCTTCGCGGCTGCCTGCGAGCATGCCCCGGGTGTGTTCGGAATCAGTTTCAGACCACGGTAGGGAGGATATCATGGACGAAGTGTCAATCTTCTCAGGCGGAGGTCCCGTCATCGACGTTGCTGTTGTGGATCGGGTTAGAGATGATGGGCTAATACATACCTCCGGGAAGGCTGACTTGGATGGCCGTAAGCTGCGGCTCGGCTCGTAAGTTTCTCTCTCATACCTGACGCATTGCGGCATGACATCTCTCCCGCAACCACCAACTGCACTCCTGTTTCCTTGAGCCACCACGAAACGCGAAATTGGATTGCTTCTCGCTTGCACCCCATCTTCCCCACACTGTCCGTGTCTACTCCTCTGCTCATCACGTCGCCCACACGAAACGTGTCTGGTAACGTGGTGATGTGCCGTTGCTGGTCTTTGCAAATTCGTTTCGCCTGAAGCGACAACTTGTTCTTGTGTCTGCCAGGCGTACCTGTAACAGTTTTCGGTGTTTTGACGCAAACCTTGCGCTAACTGCTGGGTGCACTGCGCGCCCTCCTGGAGTAGTTTTCCCTGACTCGCATCGACTTGCACCACCCCCCATTTCCATGAACTCCCGGACTGCATGTCTACAGTAATCTCCTTGGTCGATGTGGAGCACTTCATTTGTATCACAGGGCTCCAGTCCTGTGGACTTGACCGGGTAGAGCACGGTTGTGTGCTGGCAGTCAACACCGAGCCACAGATATCCATTGGCTCGTTCTTGTTGGATCCGACTGAGTGCTCTCCAGCCAGCGAGTTCTGAGATGTGTCGTGTCCTCCAGATAGAAGGCGAGCGCTCATAATCTGATGCAGCGAATTGCCTGCTGCCCCACACCGTTCGCCGCGTTCTGCCACCCAGCCTAGTGTTGTTTCGGGAAGTCGCGTTCCTTCAGACTGTCCTCCTGTAACGTGAGTGCCATCCACCCCAACACAGGGTCTTTGCGCCGTCAACAGCGTGGACTTGGAGCCTTCCGAACCGTTGTCCGCAACAGACCGCCAACTGTTACCCGGCGCGTGTACCTCGTTCGTCCCCGTGGCATCCGCCGAATCACCACTCCACCCCCAATGACACACAGGGGCGGACGTCGAGTGTCCCTCCTTACTCAGAAGCTCGAGCACTCCTGGAGCCTGGGAATCCAATCCAAGAAGACCGAACCCCACATCCACATCAGAGCAACCACCATATGAGTGGGTATGTCGCAGGTCGAGCCAGCCGGCATCGCTAGAGTCTGAAAGCGTGGGAGGGGTAAAGGGACTCGTTTCTTGTAATAAGAATGACTCTGAGTGGCACGGCGAAAACTCGTGCTTGGAACCTCTGTCCAAGCCCTGCTCGCACGAAACAGAAGCATCGACCACCTCACGATCCCGGTTTCCGTCAGCTTGAATGGCCGACAGTCGGTGAGACAACAAAGGGATGAAGCTTCGAGGTGGTCCTGTTGGCGTGACCGTACCACCATCCACGTCAGATATTGCAGGAGAATGTGGTCCCGAGCTAAAAGGATAGTCACCGTCTGCCAATGGAAATGACCGTTCCGTCCCGGCCATGAACCCAGGTCCCTGCATCATGGCTGCGAGAACCCACAACTGCTCCACTAGCCTCCGGATGTCACTGTCCAAGAAGTAGTGTGTCTTACGTCCTGCAGTTCCAAACAAGAGCAGTGACCAGCGATACACCGCCCCCTACCACCACAGCAGTCACCTGTGGTAACACGCGAGCAGTCTGGGGAAACTCCTGTGTACAGTTAACACACAAACCTCTTCCAAGTCACCTTAATCCGAGACCACCCACAACCCCAAACACTAGCACAGTTTGACACTCATTCGAGGTGGCCTTGTCTGGTGCCTGTACACATGCAATTTCCGATCGGGATTCAAGCAGAGAACTTCTCTGGGATGCGTGTGCGGGCATAACCGCAACAGTTCTCTAGAAAACAGGATACGCCACCACTCGCAAAATACATCTTATATGCTACCAATTCAGAGTTTGTGTTATTGTGCGACTTTCAATCGCGCCACTTCTCCTTCTATGATCGCAAACAACCCCTGATTTCACAGGTGCCCACATGCTGGAACGGGTTTCGTCGCCGCCAGCAAGTGCGCCTGTGTCGTCCCCCAGAACTCCCAAAGAAACCGAACACAAGCTACACTCAGATAGGTCTCTAAAAAGAGCCACTAGAACAATTCAAACTACTTCAGGCGAAACGATTACGTGTGATGGCATCACCGATAAGGAAAGCTTTTCTGCGCGTTGCCGACGATGAGGTCACGGGTAGTCGCCCGAAGGTCCCTAACGTCTCGGCTTATTGGTCACTCTGACAGTTGAGAAATACAAGAAAACAGGTAACAGGCATCGGCACGAAACTACGGCGTCACTAACAGAACCACAGCCCGCACAGCCAACGGCTTTAAAAAACGGTCTGAATCCCCTCCGCGTGGCGTCAAGCTTCTGCTGCTCACGATCGTTCGTGAAAAGCGATGCAGCTGTTATTTCTCCCGTTTTCATGCTAATTTCCTCCCTTCAGAAAAAAGTCTGACGAGGATATAACTACGCACCACCGCTTGAAAGTCCACTCTGCACCTCGATGACAAACGCGTCTCAGACAGCTTCCCACTTTACCGCACGTGTCGCGACTGAATGATCAAGTGAGTCCGTGAGTCACATGAGAGCCTGTCTATCCGAACAACGCCACCAAATACTGAAGCATTGTGAAAATGTTTCAGTTTCATCTATTGGCGCAATAGGTCCTACGAATTCCCCATCCTGGCGCGGCTCCCCGGAACGCTTCGACGTCTCGACCGCTGATCTCAGATGCCCACAGAGCTCGGCAGCGACGACCAGAGACGCGTCTCAACCTCCTCACGAGTAACGTACAGTCCTTCTTAGGTGGAAAAACTCCCATCGAGCACCGATACCACTACACCACACACAACTACGAATGTAGTCTGCCGTCGCATGTACGACCTGACAAAAAAAATGCTGCCCGAAACCCTGTTCGGTTTCGAAGAAGATCGCATTCATGGGGCCAGGCCGTACGGCGTCCGCGTTGTGTTCCACAGTACGACAATCGGTTGGCACTCGTTCATCACTTTAAACAGCACATATATACGCCCCAACCATAACGAGTCATTTAGCGGAACAGGGAACAACGCACTCTCCTACCGTAGTTGGAGTGCACACACACGCACAACTGCTGGTCGCCTGAAGTTCGGTTTACCTGCAAACCAATGGTAACCCGGACGCCCGACCGTCCAGTCAACCGGGCGGGAGGGTGAACGGTTCGCCCCCTCCAGTTTCAGGTGAACGCGGACCAGCGAGCTGATATTTGAAAGCATGAACTCCGCAGCGTTAAGTTCAAAAAAGTCACCTCAAAGGACAGTGAAAAACAGAAGTCTTCATTACAAGGGTTCCTCCTGCGGAGTCGACGCTGACTTCATCCACATAGTGGCGTCGACAGCGTCGTCTGTAGGCGGCCGACGGTGAACGCCGCCAAGCGCAATCCGCCGAACGGGCTGCCGCTGTCGGGCGAGACCACCGAAGCAGCTCACCACAGTGGCTGTGTGTCTCGACCCATTGGCGCTTTCCCACGAAGACGACTCATACGGTACGATGGTCAAGCTAGTAAGGGATTTTAGAGAAGTCCCCAGCGCTTTTGCTGCACACCAATGACACAATTTAAGGTTGTGCGGGCAGTGGAAGGATCAATTGCTTCGTGTATCGGAAACACCATTACTCATCGTGCCGCGCGTAATTCGGGTGCGTATAAGGAACTCCATTTGTGGGTAGCTAAAGAGACGGGAGAAGTAGTGATCGTTTACGGTTGTGTTACGGGGTAAGAAGGCACACTTTCGGTAAGAGCTTCTGAGACGTGCGAATCCTGTTTTCCACACGTTGATCGCGGCAATCGATGTGGTCAACGAAGAGTGCACTGTGTAGCCGGTAATGTAACAACAATAGGTTGCTAGGTTGGTGCACCCCATGCAGCAACATGCTGGTGCACTGCCTGTATTTATTTTGCCGCCGTGAACTGCTTGCATTTATTTTCATATTTCCTTTGTTGATTTGGAATTGAATTGTTTTCGCTTCCCGTCGACGAGTGTGTATGACATGGTCTCGCGGGCAAGCTATCCAAGGCATGGCGGCAAGCGACCAGATGCGCGCTGCTGTTTTTGATCTTGTCACTTTTCGAGCTGTAGCACATATGAGCATATGCGTGCTTCGTAACTTGCGAACCAGTACACCCTCGCGTGGCCACAACTTACAGGTGCAAGCACAGGTGGCGGTCGTGGCGCAGAGGGCTTTACCTTACCAGATCCGTTGATCAGGAAATTGTACGTGTACTGTCAGCCGCAAAACAGGAAAGTTTTTTTTTCCACACAGTATTCGTTTGATGACAGATGACAGTACGCGTGCTGGAACCCGTGAACTAACGTGGTGCCTCAACATAATCGTTGAAGCTTTCCAGCAGGGTTCCAAGAAACACTCGCGATCAACGATGGCAAGCAATACTTTTTGTTTAGCCAAGTCGTACGGTATAGAAACCTGAATGTAATGGAACCTTTATGGAACGCCTACGGGCGCACAGGGACACAGCCTAATCCCCTATTCCCTCTTATGCTCCGTATTCAGAATCACCAGCTTCAGTATTACGGTCAGCTTCCGCAGTGATGGTTTTCGCTGAGTGGCGCGGGTATTCCGGAGTCATGGTAACTGTTGGAGCAGTATGTGGTCCTCGCGTGTCAGAGGGATATCGCTGTTGAGTAGTTGAATTCGAAGGGCCAGAAGAGTAGAGAGTGACCTGATCTGACCGAGCTGACGTATCTTTCAACACTTTTCGCACGCATAGGGCTGTCAGAGCTACCATTGTGAACAGACAGAAAATCCCGGCGATGATGGTAAACGTATGGAGAGAGTCAGTTGCTTGTTGGGCCTCCAAGCGCTTGTGTACGGAGGGGATCCTGCTGCAGTCGTCACAGTATCTGAAGCGTTTGGAGCCCTCTCTACGAGAGCATTCACGCCCATTTCCGCTTTTAGGCACTACAATTTTGTAAGTCTGAAAGTGGAAGCAATCACCGATAAATTCTCCATCTGGTCCGCGATCGAGCTTGAAGTCGTCCTCGTTGTCATGGTGAGTTGCATGGCCTTCCAAAGGCTCGCACACGGACCACGGGCCGTACTCTCCTTGGCAATCAACATCTGCAAGCAAAACGCACGGCACACTCGCTGGTGAAACGTTATCCTTCAGACCTGCCCATGTTCTTTCGGTGTTTGATATGTTAAGGGGTTTCCATTAGCTGGTTGCCTCAATCATCAGGAGTGGCTGTCAACACTCGGGAGATACCACTTGAAGCACGATCTATTAGTGCTGGGAACTGCGTTCGTCCGTGGCTAACCGAAATGCGATCGATGTACTTTGTAGCTGGAACCACAACCCAATCTATCTACTTTTGGCCAGCTGCCATCTCGGAACCTCCACCAAAAGGACACCGGTCTACGAGGACAGACCTGGGCCTCCCAGATTGCACGTTTTCTGCTACGTATTTGTCCACTGAGTAGTTGACACGGTCAGCACTCAGGTAGACATATCTGCTAAAGGAACCTGACAGAATACGGAGGAGAGCGGACATGGCACCATCGTCGTATTCGGAGGCCTTCGGTGACGGTCTGAAGTTCGGTGGCAGAGGCTGGGCTCGATATGTTGCGAAGGACCCCAATACTTCGTAACTCCGTAGGTACCTTGGGTGCCGTGTTCGTCAATCGTCTGAACATGATTCGCCTGAGTTCATTCTACTCACCTGGCTCCGCAAGAGCGAGCAAGACACCCGAACCAAGGCAGAAAACGGTTGCGGGGACGAAGACCTTCATGGTGTGAACCATAACAAACAGCCAACCAGACAGTTGCCCACGTGGTGGGAACCTGATACGGGCGAACGGATACCTGGCAACGAAAAAATACGGCAACAGTTTGCGGCCGTGTGCACACCTCAAGCCATCAACGAGTTTGTTCCAACTTCGTACGAAAGGAAGCTTGGTGCTTGGCAAAACGTAGTCCAACTGGAAAAAAGTGCCGTGAAAAACTTCAGTGGCCGATTTGGGACCGTCAACTGACTTGCGCAAGGCACACGCTAGGACGGCCTGGCACCTAGGCTGATGACTAACTGCGGCAAGATATCGCTACAACGGAAGACCAGATACAGAAAGACTCACCTATTTTCGTCTATCCGCTGTTATGCATCAATTGCACAATTGCTTAATCTAGGGGCGCGCAGCATTCCCAAGTCAGGCAGCCAAAAGTCTGTCAAGGGAGAACAGGATCGTGTTCTGCCGCTTTTTGCGTCTGTATAGGCTCGGAACCAGCACGCTGTAGACCCATGTTCAAATCCTGCAATTGTGCACCATGAATCGGAGTTTCCTCCACCCGAAAACAGCTTCAACTAAACGCCTGCCACGGCTACGAACCACCGCGAAAGTGATTGTTGGCAAGTCCCAACAGGTAGTTCCTCCTGTGTGTCCACAAATTTGTTCCAAAGGTTCGCACCACTGTCCAGGCCAGTTGCTCCCTATCCTTGGGTCATCCTACACGATGGCTCTTTTTTCAGCTCTTGGTGCCGTGATTCTTCTTGGTTTGACAAGTGTGTCATCCGCTCAAGACATTGATCTCGCCGACCTATTCGCGTCTGGCGGGTCCCCAACCGGTATGCTCTTCGAATTGCTTGGCGATGGGGACAACTACCGACTACGCGATGTTCTGCAGCAAATCCCTGGAGCGATGTTGACGCAGTCGGACGAGCTCAAGCAGAGCAGCGCTAGTGTTGCTGAGACTGCGGGCTTCGACTGTAATCTCACCGGCGTTGACCCCGCATGCTTCCTGGAGGAGTTTGCTGGTAAGGCTAGTGAAGCAATACACATTTGAAAGTGTCTAGCACAGCCTAGTTCCTTTACAAGCCAATATACCGCAAACAGAAGACATACCGGTCCTTTTTTCCCCACACATATCCTAATCAACTGCAGGATGAACCAAAATTTACATGCCCATTGCCCGTTCCTTTAGGCAGCGCACAACACCCTAACCGTTTCACCTGTCGCTGCGTCGGTGCGACACTGGGTTCTCTGGATTGGAAAACTGCTTTATCCAGAAATGTAGCTGTGTCACGAGCATCGTGGGCGGTGTTTCGGCTCTATATCTCTAGGGGCTAGGCCAACACTGCGAGCACTTGCCAATACAAACTTTTTTGTAGCCACAACTGTAGCATGATGCGGAGCTCGTAAGAATGCCTCCAAGGGGGCAGTGCACGTTTCCTCAAACAGCAAACAATTAACAGATAACAGAGCAGCGACCTCTTTGAGCCACAAGAACGGCCAAGTATATCAGATCGGAGAAGACATTGCTGGGATGACTTGTTCGTTCTGCCTGCCTGGTGTGCAGGTCGGCTTGGAGCTCCTTGGAAGACGAGTGAAATCGACGCCCAGAAAGCTGCGGATCTGGTGTCGCGCTTTCTTCAGCCTCATGGCCTCACGATGTCTGGAGCCGTAGCAGTATGCATTATTGCACCTGCCGCAATGCCCTTTTTGGTTGACACTGAGACTTCGGAGCTGTCCACGGCCAGCGTCATCAATGAGACAAAGGCGGCGTGCAGGAAATCAGTTTGAGCTCCCTTCTTTTGTGTTGGAGTCTGATTTATCTGGTTAGAAGGCACGGCCTTTTGCCATAAACATAAGGTTTTCTGTGTCTGAGGAGCACTAACTCCGTTAAATCAAGTTCGCAAATTCGTAGGGCCTCCGCTCAACCTCGCCGCACCCCTGTGTTCCCAAGGCCGTAACGACTTCCACGTGCGCCGACTGCAACAACCGCGCTGTTCTCTTTCTTCGGTAATCGAAACGTCTCCATGCTTCCTCGCACCCGACAATCTGAACAGTTTCCCGCTTGGTTATTTCTCCCTTTGGTGGTCAACGCGGCAGTGACGCGCTACCCGCAAACCCCCACGAACAAGCAAGACATTTGATAGTTTTAGCCTCTACCATCAGTTCAACCATGGCATATATATGGCCAATTCCGGGTGTCGCTACAGAAAGCCGAGACATGCGCCCTCACTTTTCTTTGAGTTGCTGCACACCTATCTCCAGAGATTGCAGTTCGAAACTTCTGGTAGTTGAGAGTAGCGACAATACTATATCCCATGATTCCGCAAGCTACAACGAGCAACAAATAGCTACCCTTACACATACGAGAATAAACAAGTTCAACGTGAAAACGCTGGGCAGCCATAGGAGATAATGAGAGGCAACTTAGGCAGGTCTACTAGCTAAAGTACTGGTACGAGTTCACACTGACATGAGACGGCAACAGCAATACAGTCGATTTGATGCGCACGAACTAGGTCGCCCTTTTCCTCTCGTGGCCTATATTTTACGGATACGAGGACGGATCCGCCCAGAAACAATGCTGTTGATCCTGAAGGAAATTTGACTTGAAGCAGGTACGCGGAAACGGTTGTGATACTGTGAATTTGAACAGTGCTTAGCCAAACCCTTGATCTTGCTTCTGAGCTATCTCAGGGTCGAGGCTGCCTTGTCGTGCGTTTGTGGAAAGTGCCGAGCTACTTGAATCAGGGCTATGCACGAAACGATGCACAAAGAGCGGAATGGAGATTATCAGTCTATGTACCCACTAATCGAGTGTCCAAAGGACCTCGCTAACTACAGGAAGCCAAGGTTTATCCTGAAGTACCAATACCTCCAGGCGACAGCTGGCGTCTGTAGGAGCCCTGCAGTAGTAGACGCTTCCTTCTACCATCCATAAGGGGAGACGAACATACGTACAAAACAGCGAAGATCTCTTGCTACATCTGCCTCAACCGCCTACGCGTCCTGCAGGTTTTTGGCACTGCCAGTCGTCACTTCCGCGAGCGGCGTCAATGGTTAGCGGCAGCTGCGTTATAGTAAAATCATCCAGACATTTGATCTTCCACCACGCAGAAAATTACCAGTTGTGGTCTTTTGTCCCCACTCTCTCCCTGTACAGCGTGGAACACGGTCACGGGGGTTTGCCGTGACTCCGCTCCGCATGGTACAGTTTCGAGACGCGGCACATTGAACGGCCGAACACTGGACAGGGCAGCTAGATATTCGTGAGACGGGTTCTAATTCCCTTTGACTGTCGGAAGAGACTCTCCATGTATAAGCACATCAGTCTCAACTTAGCCGATGCATAACCTGAAAATGTCGTTGAAAACTGCATACACAGCACACCAGAGGAATATACAACCCTCAGAATGCATGTGTGATTCACGACTCTTCTCACCACCCAACTGACAGCTACCTGCTCCTTTGCAAATCAGTTCTCAAACTGGAACAAGTCTGCTCTCAAGACGCTGTCCTCTCTGATATGAACTGCCCTCTGCCTCACCTGCATAGCCACCTCCGCCATTGGGAACCAAATTAAACGTCTGGCAGAATTTCATCGGAGGGTTGTCTTCAATTGCCAAATCACCTGCGACAACAAAACACACAAATTTACACTGGAGAAGTGCTCCAGCCTCGAAACGAAGAATCGTTCCACCCCAACTCTCCCTGTAGTTCACTGCACGGTTCATGTATATATATATATATATATATGTATATACATACTAAATGACAATGTTGCCCGTACAGAGAAATGCATTTTCACATACGTGAATATGTGCACGTCGGACTACGACAGCATATTCTCGTTTAACCTCTGCACGACTGTCGACGGACATACCCCTACGATATGGCAAGGCGTGGTTCCAAACTGCTTACCGGAAACAAGGACAACAATTCCATTGTTTGGAGTTGGTTGGCAGTCGCAGGTGACGACGTTGTGCTTCACGACAGCTGGAAGCTTTTGCAATTTCGCCAAAATCGCACCAACACCTTGGAATTGTTCGTTCTCGTACGTCATCATCGACTGCTCGGTATAGAGCTCCGCCAGTTTTTCCCTGGTACACACCGCACAGAGCAACACAGTGAAAAACGTGGGTGACTGGAACGTCAATGGAAGGACAGTTGCTTATAAATAGTGGATATAGGATCCAGCTGCAGGGTGCCTCCTGAGGAAAGGCAGATGCTGGCGCATATGTACGGTTGCATTCATGTCCCAATAACCAATCTTCTTGTTGCGCATGGTGGAACGCATGTCCAAATCAGGCTTAAACTGCAGCGGAACGAGTAGCAGGAGCGGCGATCTCCAGAATCGCCCGGCCATGTGCCTCAGCTGTCACAGAATTCGCAGGGGCGACTTCCTCTGCCATAAGGAGAGAAAGCAAGACATCCAAATGCAGTCCCCATGGACAGCGTGAATTCAAACGCTTTCCTTGTGGACTGCATTTGTCGGCAACTTGCCGTCTTCCATGTATCTCGCTATAGAAAACGACACCGTCTTACACGGAGATTCAATCCCAAACAAATGGCGTCGTCAAGGCATTTGAGGCTAGAGATAAAAAAAACCGAACACGCGCGTCCTTGCACAGGCACCGCGAGGTCAGAAAATACCCCTGGTAATATCGGGCCTGCCAGGATGCCGATTTCTCATTTGCATAGAGAACTGCGCTTCTGTGGTACGAAAGTGCCCCTGTCTCAGTACTGTGACGGCCCTTCCACAGAGGAAGAGAAAGGAGGCAAAAGCAATAAGCCGTGCTCGCCATGTAGCTGTTTATTGAGACCAACACAGAAAATGGGCACGGGCGAGAGTGATGGCGTCGGGTACGGACTGAGGCACCTCTTGAAAAAACGTCGCCGGTAAAGGCGGCATCTGCACCTTACAACAGATGCGTTTCACCGCTGAGCTGTTAGTACCGGATACAGCTTATTCACTCCAAATGTCACCAACCGTAAGCGAGCGTTCCAGAGGTCCCCAAAACGTTGACGGCAGCCGACACACACATGCACACACGGAAAATCGCTGTGAAAGAGGCCGCTCTACGTAATCTTCCAGCGGAAACTGTTGGGCGAACACTTTTCCCCTTGGCGTCATTCCCTAGCGGGTGAGTGATACAGTCTCGCTGCAAGGATAACGGGAGGGCCTTCGTACCGAGAAGACGTGTCAGAGATCTCGAGTTCCCCAGGCTTCTACGGAATAATCTAGTGTTCTCTTAACAGCCTTGCACTTCGTCACGAAGCCGGTACCTTCCTTTTGTGCTTTTCTCTTGCTCGGCACAAATCAAAGCAGGGGTAACAAACAATTGTGACTAGATGACCAAAAGTACCTCCTCCCTGGAGCGTACACACCTTCGCCAAAGTTACCATCACTTACCGCTGAGCCCCGAATGTGGCATAGTAGTGCTGAACAAATTGCTTGCCGATGGCGTCAAACTGGGGGTTCAGCTGCAACATGATGAATGAGCAGAGATCGCAAAGATTCCAACGATGCGGGGATCGAAATCACAAAAACGAAAAAAAAAACGGATACCGGGCTTCAAACGGCAATCTTTTAACTGTCGCCGGCTGCGGCAGGGTGAAATCGGTGGGGACAAGGAAAAAACGCCAATCGAGTTCTGAAAAATAAAAGAGAGATCCTCACAGTGCGCTCTGAAACCACGATCCACTTCTGGCTTCCCTGTGTCTCAGCTTTTTCAGATCTTCCTCATCCCCACCCCCCCGCCCCGACTTTTAAAATGGTCAGTGTGTGCTAGGAGACTCCGTGGCACACCGGAGACAGCGCACCCCCCACCTCCTTATAACCGTGTCTCGTGCGTTTTTACCAAAAGCAAAGTTAAAAAACTGTTCCATTAAATGAAGAGATTCTCTCTCAGTGTCACCTGCTGGGTTGGTCTTGCGAATCCACGGAATGAACTTGACACCGGCGACACGAAAACCCAGTAATTTTCCATGGGGCTGCCCTCCGTCAGATATCGAGTTATTCCACTCAAGTCGATTGTGTGAGTCCCCGATATTCCCCAGTCCGTTCGCGGCATTTTGCCATGTTTTGAGTTCCAGCTAGGGCTCGTTGCGAGGAGATTCGTGCATCAAACTCTCTTCGTGAAAGTAGGCTAGAAGCGGAGACCGGCTTCCATCCGACAGCCCCCGTCCGCGGAAGAGAAAGCCGTTTTTCTCATGAGACGCATGCCGAACACGCAATCCGTAATCAACAGCCCGCGGAAACAGTCGACGCAGGAAGGGGTAAACGCGTGAAAGAAGCTGTCCTTCCCAACCTTCTCACTCTCTACACGGGACTTTTTCCCGCGACGCGCTCCCCCGTCCGGCTCTGCGTGCTACGCGCGTTGTGCTCTCCACTCGAGAAATCCATCGCGCAGAGCGCGAGTGTTGTCGTTGATGGTTGCCCGATCTTCCACTCAGCACTAGCTCCAGGACCCGACGCGTTTCCTCACTAACAACGATGACAGCAATGGCTCAGACGCGAGAGGACACGCTGGAACCAGCGGCGGCCCCTTCGGGCACGGACACCCGCGTGACTGTTTCTTGTCACAGTGACGAGGAGAGTGTCGCTCTTAGGCTGGTCGACGAGCGGTTTCACCAACATCTAGCGGCGCTTCAACGGGGAGAAGTACAAGGACGCCG
Organism: Neospora caninum Liverpool; assembly: GCF_000208865.1. NCBI lineage: Eukaryota > Apicomplexa > Conoidasida > Eucoccidiorida > Sarcocystidae > Neospora > Neospora caninum. Next base: position 2,455,703 of record NC_018395.1, on the reverse strand, counting down.
GGTTTTTCCCTCAGAGGAATGGTGTGTGTTCTGTCTCGCCACCCCACTCTCTCTCTCTTGCTCTGGAATGAAACTTGCGCACCGATACTTCCACACCGCGTTTCCCACAGCGTCTGCTCTGTCACTGCTGTGGCAACCGGGCAAAGTACCCCGTCGCCCTACATTTCCTTTTGGATTTCTGGAATCCACCGTTGGTTCGCACATGCTGACACATTGCCTGTTTTCTCGCCTGCATCGCATCCTGCGGTGTTTTGTGAATGGGTCCCAAATCCCTGCTCTCCATTTGTTCACCTCCCCCTCTCGTTTCCAGAAGCCTTGACATGCACATAGGAACGTGACGTGGTCATGCGTGGACAGTCTCTTGTTGGGGTTGACGTGCATATACACAGATTTCGATTCACGCATATCCAGCAAGTGCAACACACTCCGGACCTCCAAAACCGACAGTCGCTCTACGTGATAGGTCAATATTCACTGCTCTGAATGTGGTTTCTCCGTGAACATTGCTTCTACGTATAAGGACGAATCTCTTCCCTGCATGGACCGGTGTGACTCGGAAACTGTGGAAACGAATACAGAGCGAACGGCTGATCGAAGTTGCAAAATGCCGCGCGCAACATTAATCGGAGGTTGAAGCCATTGAAAACGTGCAATCAGACCCCGTATCTCTCTTTGGATTATCTCGGGGCTCGATGTTCTCAGGGGAGACATCCAAGCTCTTCGTGACGCTTTCCTCGAGAACGGGGAGCAGCTGGTCGATCTCAACCTTCTCGGCGACGTTTCAGTAAGATCCTGCGCGAAGGCGTTACAATGCCGTATTGTTCTCGACGATTTTGCATGCCGTCGCACGAAGCAGGCTGGCGTAGTGACTACCTTTTCCGTTTTTCTTTCCAATCGCGAAGTCGAAATTTCTGTCTGCACTGGATGCTCAGGAGCAGCAGCTTCTCGGACTGACTGGCAAGGTCTGTCGGTACCGCGGCCTCGTCCAACAGGTACGGTCCTAGGGTCCCACAGCTGAACGGAAGTAAATCCCCGTGGTTGCACGCAGTGTGACATTTTCCCTTTGCACGCTGCAAGGTGTTGCCGAAACATAACGAGGCGACGCTCGCCCAGCTCGACTCCGCAAAAGGACAGGCGGACAACGCTGTCGAGCACAGACTCAGGCTCGTTCGTCGACCGTGTCTGTGTCATCTCGTGTGCGCTCTTTTCTCAGCCGCTGAACACGGAGTTCTACGCAGGCGCAGTGCCGTGTCCACATTCATGCAAGAAGTCGCCCGGCCAAGTCGTTTGGCACACGAGCAAATACCGGTGAGTCACACAGGCTTCGCTCGCCATCTTTACGGTGTCTGCGCGTTTCGCCTGGAGCTCTTCCTACACGAGGACCTCGCCAGAGGCTGCTCAGTCCAGACACTGCACTCCGTATTGGTTTCGCTTCGCGCCGAAGAGTTGTTGTGTGCTACTGATTTTAACTTCGAGAGAGATAATTTCTGCTACTTCTCTCTTTTTCTTCGTGTTGTTGTCTGCGTTTCGTTATTCCCACCCATTTTTGGCGTGTGCCTTGCGTTCGCTGCTCGTGCGCCTGTGCTGCTCAGCGACACTCTTCGGTGCTGTTCTGCCCTGGGTACATCGGGTGAAGATGGGTTCCGCGGCAACGATTCACTGCCATCTTCCGAATTCTACAGCCTCTCTGCGGCGGCAAACTTTCCTAGTTCGGCCCTAGACTCTGACGAGCATCAAACTGGACTAGGGGGTGTCTTACCTGTACAGATCTGGAACCGCTGGCCATACCACTGTGTTTCCGTCCCTGGAGAGACAGCCTGGTGCAGGCGTCTAGCCCGACGAAGCACTCGTCCAGAGGCGAGAGAGGCAGAGAGCTTCACGCGCCCTGGAGACGAAGAACGGGTTGGCCGGTCCCCTGTTCCGGCGGCTCTGGACAACTGTACGCTTCTGCTGTACACAGCAGCAGGCGACGATGCTGGATCTGGAGAACGCTGCGCCGAAGGGATCGCAAGAGAGGACGGCTCTGCGCCAAACACATCGGGGGAGCCAGGGCTCTTACTGAACGATCTTATTGATGCGGTTGGCATTCTCTCGGTCCTTCCAGCCTCTGAGGGGGACTCCGCACAGGTTCACACCGTGGCCTGCGCCTCGTCGCCTTGCCTAGAAATCAGCGTCAAGCCTGAACCGCAGCAGGGGATACACTCTAGGTGTCTTTGCACCACCATAGAAGGCGCATCGACACAATCGGTCGCCTCCAAAGGCATGACTTTCCGTCTCCATGTGTTTGACTGGAAACGCGTCTGTTTTTTCAACCCCGTTATGGACCGCTGTCTCTTTCATTCTTCGCTCTCGCGGTCGGTGGTAGAGAAGGCCGTTAAGGTGCAAAACCTGAAGAACGAAGACGACGCGGGATGCCAGCTGGACTCATCAGACGCACCGGCTCTTCAGTCGCCTGAAGAATCGAAGGACACGTCGGTCCGCAGAGAAGCCCTCGTCGGCTTCCTCTCACAGTAAGCCAAACGCGTGCGCTACGAACGAAGAAGGCCCTCTTTCCTCTACCAGAACTGAAAAACTCTGAGTGTGCAGGGGAACGTTACGTACAGTTACGTTGCGCGGAAGTACATTGATGAGTCCGCTCGCAGCACATGCATTAGTTCGCGCACATCGCAGTTTGTGCCGCTTTGCTGGGCATTCTTTTTTTCACTTGGATAGAGCTGCTGGCGAGACGAGGCAGCAGGCGTTGCTTGTTTCTCGTTTAGGGTGCAGCAGCGCAAGCACACGAAAGCAAGAAGTGAATTATAGCATCGGCCAGCTCGGTCTGTTCACCTTTCATGATTCACTATATGGGGACGCTCTGATGCGCCAACCAGTTTGCATAGGTATCCCCAACGCGTAGGGATGAGGCGGGTGTTGCACTTGACTCGCTAGACAAGAGGCCTCGTAAATTTGATCCGCCAGTTTTCTTTACTGGCCGCCGGAGTACGTTGCCTAGGCAACCCGGTGTGTCGATGCATACCGTTTAGTGCTTGGCTCCCTCATCGGTACTTCCGATCTAATCCATCAGCTAATGCTTTCCCTCGACCATGACTGACGTTGAGTGCGTCTTGTTGCGCTCCAGAGGCCTGGGCGGCGACCGGCTGGCGGCCGAATACCTTTTGCTCGCCCTCTGTTGCCGGCGAATGACGTCCGCATCTTCGGCAGATGACGATGGCACTCCATTTTCGCGCCTACGCCTGAACTTCGTGTACAGGCCCTCTAGTCAGCAAGGCAAAGACCAGCAGCTGCTTCCCCTCGTGAACCAAAAGACGACGTCAGGGAACGGAGAACATTGCCCAACAGAAAACGTGCGGGGAAATGGTGGTGCGCGCAGTGGATGCAACTGTTCATTTTCTCACCAGAGTCGAACCTTGATGACGATCCTCGAGAGCCTTGTGCCACGATTGGTTGGGGTATCTGTACGCCCCAGGGCTTTGGCAACAAGCTCCATGACACCCAAACTCCTTCTCGATGACGCTTCAGAGGATACCCTGGGCCGACTTGGTAAGCCATATTCGGTACACCGCAGACTACTGCTGTAGCGTCCTGATAGCCCGTTTGCATCTCCGCCGTCTGTTACATGTGGACGTGTGTGTACTACAGCACGGGGAGCTTTACAATTGGCCCGAGGAACTATCCTGCTGATTGACGAGCCGGAGGTAGTGTCAAAGAGAACGCTTGACGATGCGTGCCGTCGCATCGTCGAGGCCGACGCCAGATCTGAGCAGTGCAAGGCGCCTTCCTCGTGCGTGAAACGTGAAAGCGGCGCGTTGCACGACGAGTGTGAATATGGGTCCTCCAGCCAGCCAGGCACTGGGCCTAGCTTGACAGAAGCAAAGAACGAGAATGAAGAGAAGGAAAGGAAGAAGCAACAAGCGAAAAAGCTCGAGGAGCTGAACCAAAAAGCAGCAGAGAACCTCCGAGCCCTCGAAACTCTGGTGGCTGACGGGCACGTGTCGTACGATTTCATCTTCTCCAAGCAACGCGTTGCGACGGACACCATTAACATCTGCATGACCTCTTCCCTGGCGTCGTCGTCTGTCTTCGCGCCCCACCTTCTACCGGTGCCAGTAGAAATCACGAACTCAAATAGTATGGGGCCTCAGAATACTCATCGAGCTTCTGATTGCTGTGGAGGCGGCTCAGAAGCTGGAGCCGGGTTCAACGACGCAACGGAAATAACATCAGCGGGTGCTGATGGTACAGAGGGGCTAAGCCACGGCGAAATGAGCTACTGGAGGGCCCTGGTTGGTGCCGCAAGCAGACGAGAACAGGGGGTCGATATTGCGGAAGAGACCCGGCAAATGATGATAGAGGACTGGGTACGCATCCGGCAAGAGGATCGAAGTGTCAAAAGTAAGTAGGAGCCCTAGTTGGGCATATTCACGGTTCTGCGCCGCGCGCTGGTATCGTGCGAAGATGCAACTCGTCTAGCGTTAGCTCGTTTCTTCGGATGTACGGTGCTTCGCCAATGCACGCAGAAAGGGGAAGATGCAAGTCAGGTCGCAGCGAGCGGGTGCGTCGCGTTTATTGACAGACTCAGGTGTATTTGAGGTGGTTGCAGCGCCCCTTGTAACTCCGAAGCAAACACGAAAGCCGTTGTCGACTGTCGTCGCGCCGTCCATCAACGATTTGTGTTCCGGGTGACTCCTCCGGTGACACTCTACGTGCGAGTAGGGCGGCTTCCTGTTCAGTTCGTGCGTCTGATTTCAATTTGGTTTGCTCTCTCTTGGCTTTCGCAGGCGATGATTTCACTGTTTGGCTGGTACTCGCGGACTCCATGTCGGCATCGTTTGGAGAGGGATGCTCCCCGCTTCATCACAGCTCACGCTCAGACGATGCAGTCGAGAAATGCCGCCGCGGACCTGGGCAGTTGTCCCCAGAACATTGGAAACGTGTTATGGATCTCGAGCGACAGAGGCGTGCCCGACTGGCGGCCCCAAAAATTTCTGGGTGACGGGTGGAATGTAGAATCCGTTGGGTTACCTGTCAGTGAACGTTTCCGATGTCAGCGACCAGAGGCCGCTCTCGCCCTTCGTTTTGTGCGGGTTGCCTAGAGTCTGCCGGTGTTATCTTTTCAGTGGCGTGCTTAGGGAATTGCAGGCCTTCATAGGCATCTATCACAACTGAGTCCTGTCACGGAATATAGCAGTACCTTGAACGCCTTCAATGATTTTGATGGGAGATACAGGACACTATGTTTATCTGGAGCCCACGGCTCACCCGTGGCGTTTTCCGGCGAGCGTATGTTGTGGAGGATTTGCTAGTCGTCGGAACAGCTACGAATACATCCACACCCCATGCGGTTTATCTGCCCCCTCGCATGGTTGTAACAGGCTGGAAGAGCCTCTGCATTGTTTCACCAACGCGCCTGTTACAGGCTCTATTTCAGATCGTGAAACGGAGCCAGACGTGCCATACAGGCAGTCTGATTTTCGACGGTATTCTGCTAGATGTGGCAGATCCTTTTGAAGCCGCATCTCATGTGACCTGCTTCTGTGAGACGGTACATTCAATGGCCGAACTGATGCTACTGAATTGCTACTTAATCCCGCCAGGTATTCCATGTTCTGCGGCCGTCGATAACCTGAAGTAAAGAAGTTTAAGGTTGCAGGATTAAGCTCGAAAAACCACTTGCACGCCGGTGAACCAGCCTTGAACGGCGTGACGGATGCGAAATAGTGGCGAACCCGGTAGTGCGTCGCCGCTTCATTTGCTTAGAAAAAGTGCCACAGGATAAGCAGCTGTTTCTGGCGGCCTCAGGGACAAGTCCTGCGACGCGTTTATTTCCGAATAAAAGCCCATCCTAGTGTTTGCCCTGTTATACACGACTCCGAGTTCATCTGGTGGGATATGGGAGATAGTGCGTTTTAATTGGAACAGCTGGTTTGTCATTCTGAAATTGAGAGCTAACAATGCGCTAAAACGTGAGTCAGTCAATTCTTTCTCCTCCCCCCTTTTGTTTACCCGCAGAAGGAGACCATGTGAAACGACGTATTCGGGGGACTCAGGCAAATGATAGCAGCTGACCAGACGACATCAGGAAGTACTGATCAGATGTAAAATCAACTAGTGAAGGCATCCGGAAAGCTTTAGACGTATCACCGTCTGGGGAAGCTGCAAGTGTAGCAGACACTGACGGATACGGTTTTCCATGTGGCGAAGAATTCCACAATCTGTACACTGAAAACCGCACAGCAAAGTTGAGGTTTGAGGTCCCAAGGGAGACAGTAATCGGGCGAGTGGAGATATGTCACTGATTACTCTGCGTTGTACCAAACATACAGTCATGTAGGGTAAGGTCTTTGACATCTTCTATTACAAGGGAAACTCGTTCCCATGAATATAATGAACCATCCATATTCCTGTCAAGATTCGCAAGCGCATTCGTCTACAACCCCGTGTTAACGCTCGCAGCCACAATTGGAGCTATGGTCGTGAGGGCTGGCGTACGACAAAAAAATCTCGAAAGTGTTGACAGTCGGTCACGCGGGGGTTCGCCTTTTTCGCCCTTACTTCGTGCCAATACAGACCGGTAGAGCAGGAGGCCCAGTCGGTTTTATATCGCGCATTGCTTGCCAGGGGGCAAAACAGCAGCCGTCTGTGGGATTCCGGTGTTGGGGTAACCTCACGTTTTGGTGCCCCAAATGTTTGCTCCTGTAGCTTTCGCGTTAAGTTGTAGCCACTTCAGTTGGCGTACACGTGCGCTTCTTTTCGGCGAAGGTGATTAGTGGGGACGACCACTACAATAGTCTCACGGGACGGAAAGGTGAGTTGGCTTTTACTAACCCTATGGGAGTCGTACGGCAGCCGTGCAGAGCACGGGGCCCCTCAGCCCACAGAAAGAAAACGTGTCCGAACGGAAAAATTGCTCAGTGCTGTAGGACGTCAAGTAGCTTGTGAGGACCTCTAGAATCGTGTGTAGTTGTACCCGTTGCAGCCGTTTCCGAACTTCGAACGATAAGGCGGCCGACCCCACTGTCTCACTAATTAGAGCCCTCGCACGTGTCCACCGTCCTTCTCCAGTTCACCGCATTGGCAGTTGCAAGAGGAGGTGGCACCATTTGGCATAAAGCAGTCATACCCGTGGCCCGTCCTAAGAGAATAAATTGCGGCGTTGCCTGACGCAAATCTGCCTGTTTTTGGACGAGCGAATGTTGGATATCTTCTGAGCTTACGCTGGCTACAGTCCATTTCAACTCTGGTGGCGATCGCTGCAAGGATCTGACGATGAGCTTGTCCACAGCCCAGAGTTTTCGAGTTGGCCACAACCATCAGTGAATCATTGAATCAGGATCATGGCGAGTGTGAGCTCTCTTTTGTCATTGGAAGGAGCAGAAAGTTACCTTCGCCAAGCGACACCACAAGGCCATAGTGTGCTGGAACATGTTGCGGAAGTTTTGTCGACCCTTCTAGCCCAGCGGCCGCCAGACCCATACGATGCATTTGAACTTGTCTCCGAGTATGTAAAGAAACAGCGAGATATTAAACACCAAGCGGTAGAGCAACCACAAACCACTGATGAGGAACCGAGGCTCGCCGATGTACAGGCGAAGTGGCTGAAGCTAACAAGAAAAAGCCTGAAGCTAGCAGCTCCACAAGAAGATGGTGGCGACAAGGGCTTCGCGTATGCTCCAGATTTCATGCTAGAGAATCGCTTACTCGGCTGGGCGGGATACGGTTTTTCTGAAAGAGAGGCATTCCGAATCTCGTGTTCCCTGAAGCGTCTGGCTGCTGACACACCAGGGCTTCTAAGTATTCGTTTCTGGGGAAAGATTTTGGGGATTCAGAACGACTATTGGATTGCCGAAGGGCAACTGGAGGGGGAGGAGGCTGTACGAGAAGCAGGCGAAGGTGACGATGAGGAACCAGATCCCCGAGGACTTGGAGCCAACAAATATACGTACTGGGTTCTACGAGAGCCGGAGGGAAGCGGCGAATGGGAGGCGCTGCCTGATTTGCTCCCTTCTCATATCAGGACAGCTCGGCGGCTCAAAAAGCTGTTCACGGGTGATCTGGATCACCCGGTTATCACCTTCCCTTGGTTCTCGGGGAAGGAACGACATTTACTTCGAGCGACAATTGCTCAAATCAATGCAGAAACTCTTATCTGTCCAGCGGGGCTCTGGCGGCCGAAAGAAGAGGAGCCAACACAAGTCGAGGAGGACCCGGAATTCGAGTACCCATCTGCACGAGAATTGCTATCCTTGGACGCGTGGACTCATGCACGTGAGTATATAAACGAGGCAGGACTAACGGCTTTTCCCGAAGTAGACGAGGAGGCTGATGAGGAACGCTATGCGAAAATCCAGGCCCAAATGGAACGAGATCCAATTCTTGAGACAACGCGACCAATTGTTGACGATCCTGCATTACCAGGGGGACAGTTGCCGTGGACGTGCAAGCTGGCAGGAGATTGCGCTAGCTACGGGCCAGATGGAATCTCCTATGCAGTTGTTGTGATAAAGAACCTTCGTTGGCCTGGTGCTGTAACCGTTTATCAGAACAAGAAGCTCACGAGCGTGTATATTGGTTACGGTATCCAGGCTGGCCTAAATCCGTTTTTCCCTGTTGCTCCGGAAGATGTGCAAGACGATCCCGAAGATCTTGAGGAGCAACCTGAGCCACAGCCGCAGGATGACGAGCTTTCCGATGGAGCGAGTCAAGAAAACGATGAAGAGAATGGAGAAGCCGAGGAAGATGGGGAAGAGAACTAACTGTCAACGACTGAAAGTGTCACGTCTTCCCCTGTCTGCAACATCGTGACACTTAATGTGTAAACTGCGCAGTGAACGATTCCTGCATAACAAGCGCCAGCTCCTCAACGGGAGCAGGTGATGTAAAAACGAAGCGGAAGTACAGCGCTTCAAAGAGACAGTGGCGGAGACAGGGCAGTCATTTCGCGCTGGGGAAACACAGTTCAGCTGCCGCTATGCTTGCAATCGCAACGCTGATAGGCAACTGCGTGAGTGAACCTCTCGCGCAGTCGAATCGCCATACGGGTCATCCGACGGCCACTAGCCGGGGCACTGGCGCTAGGAGTCATACAAACCGCTGCAACATCACTTTGTATATGTTTGTATGACGAGAGGTTGGGGCCTCGGTCAACACCCCTCCGTCGCCATGTGAAAGACGCATGCTTCCTTGCGATACCGTCAACCCGACGATCTCAGGCGCGAATCATACACCAATACGGGTAACCGGATGTAGTTGTGACGGCAGATCTACACTTATCAGGACCACTCTCCAACCCAAAGACGTAAGATTCTTATAACGTTCAGCCATGAGAGATGTCGCATCCCCAAATCACTCACGTGCCAGGGGGTAGCACCATACTGCTGGAGACAATGATGTTTCTTTCGAGAAAATGGTTTCCTGCCTAATATACATGTACTGCTGATCTTGCCCCATCGACCTTTTTCCCCATTTAACACCGACGGGTGTCCAGTGCGGCACCCGCGGGTGTCGGCGCACAAAATTTGTCAATTCAGATTTCGGGACGATTATGCTGCAGGAATGTGTCATGAAGCAGCGCACGGTTGACAACCGCAAGCATCGTTTTGGGTGCGCATTTCGACAACAAATCATTGTAGATCAGCTCCTCTCCGTTCTCATCGATTAGGCAGCCGCCCACTGCGCGGAGGAGTGCGTCACTTCCACACAGCGACCTATTGATCAAATCACACATACGGATTTCAGAGTCTGAGGGCGGCATTTTTCGTTTATTTGTTCTCCGTTATGAATAGCCTCTCGATCCGAATTATGCCGCGGCCGTTACTACCTCCAGTGGGTACTGTGCCCCCCCAGGCCACACGCTGAAGTTCTATTTTCTGCGGGGCAGTACACGCTTTGCTGGTGCAGTGTGTGCTAGCCCATCTAAAAGTGTCTACGATTTTTGCCTTCCTGCTAACCGATAAGCGCTGCCAGTTCCGTCTTCTCCGAGTTGTAGCTTACCAGAGTCTGCCCACGTCAAACTCGACAGCGATATCGGCTTCACCTTTCACTGCGAGCGAGCGATAGACGCACAATACCCAGAGCGATGTACAGACATAACGCACGCCCACCTAACGAGTCGAAAACTCCGAGCAGCAGGTACGAAATAGTGTATTGCTAAGCATACTGAAAGCAGTTAGTCGTAAGTTGTAAAAAACGGAGGGAATCCACCAGCTCTCTCCGAGGAATCCCCACAGACTACCGGCGCATGGCATTATGTTTATCTCGTTCTGCGCACGCCGCTCACAGGATGGCACTTCGAACGGGAAACTGCGTTCGGTACAGCGAACATCGAAGTTCACAAAAACTGAAGACGCGCTGGACATCAGAAAGGACCAATAGAGTGTGGCAGCTCTGATCGTCCCACACCAGCACAGATAACACTACTGGGCGAGATGCACGACTATATTAGATTGCTACATCATCTGTTGCTCCCTGTGATAGCTGCCGTTTCGTAAAAATTAACATGAACCTCCTGGTTTCCTTCAGAGGTTTAACACAGTTTGCACAGTATGCCTCGGAGCGTTAGCTTCCTTATACTTGTGGAAGAACGAGGTGCCAGTTTTGGTGTGCGAATGTGCGTAATAGTTACAAAGCCGTACCTAAGCGAGCAACTTTCAAAGGTATCCCGGCAGCAGTCTCGACGGTTGGTGCCTTCGCTGAATGCTTCAGCAAAGGTTGGACGCGGTCGAGTACGCCCTTGCCGGAGCTGAGAAGAATAGGTCGCTCACGACTATATGTCTTTTCCTTGGGGGAAAGGAAGAATTCTTTCGCATCAAGGAAACGAAGGGAGATGGGCACGTTGCCTGTGGGAAGGATGCAACGACTGTGCGTCGGAATTCTGCGCAGACCCAAGCTTTTCCTCGTTTCCAATGCACCTGGCAGATGTGACGCCAGGCAAGTCTCTCCGGTGCTTCGCCGACGCCTGGTGGAGAGCCTGGGCGGGGATGGGATCAGACTATAAACCTGTTGGGATATCTTGTTGCCGGCGACCGTACTCCCTTGTATCATTTTGCTGCTTTCCAACGAGTCTCGCGATACTCTTCGCCCTATGTCACCGTTGCTGGTAACTTTTCCGCTGTTGCTTCCGCTGTCGCCGGAGATGCTGCCAAACGGGTGAGAGGAATATCGACTGCGTTGAAAGAAGCTGTGCCGCTTACTTGAATATTTCGACGGCCTAGCAGGCACCTCAATCTGTGAGGTAGTTGGATCTTTCCAGAAGACGGGAGAAAGAGTGCCATACTCGGTAAAACCCACGAGAGACTGTGATTCCGAGAAAGGGAAGTAGGCGATACCGGCAACAGGTTTCCCTTGGTACGCGATCCCAATTGATATCGCAACCGAGGACATATCACTGGCATCGCTTGTTGAGAATGAATGGTGGCCATTTTCCAAGTGGAGTGAAACTGTACAATCGTCGATATGAACCACGTCGCGGACATGCATGTCTAGACCGTTCAGGCGGGATGGGCTGCATTCTACGATGGCGCCCGGGGATGCTGAGAGACTCGCGCGTTCGAGTAGGAGTGAGCACCCTATTCGAGGGCTTTCCGAAGTAAAATACACCGCAGGTGAGCTTGAAGGTGTGATGTGGAATATTGTATCAGTCCAATGATCTTTGGCATCAAGATCAGAAAGTAGCATTGAGCCCCGTCCCACAGTCACCACATCGCTGTCAGAGGCGTTGCATTTGACTGTAAGGATGAGGTAATAATTATCTCTCACATCAGGCAATTCGATATCAAGCTCCTCATTCCAGTCTACACTGCCGTCCTCTGCAGCAGCTATCAGGGGCTTCGTCTTCGCTTCTCCCAACACGCGAATAGGTGGCCCCCTTCCACTGTCGTATCCTTGTGTTACCGCGAATTCGATCCATGGCTCGTGGCCACCCTGGATAACGGAACGGATTTTAAGTTCCTCAGCACTGGTGATGCGGCATTTCAGCAGGGATGCGCCGCACACAGGGCTTCCAAACAGTCGGCTGGAGAAGACATCCATGAGCTTCTTGAATACCAGTCGCTTCTCAGGGAAGGTATCAAAAGCGCTCTCGACGCGCAACTGGGGCCACCAATGCCTGAGCTGCCGACGAATGTGGTGGTCTACGAGGATGTCCGTAAGAATGTAGGCGGGGATCTTGCGTCGGCCCGTCTTAGACATGCTAGTGGCTTTTTCAGCCCGGAGTGTCTCGTCATCGCCGTCGCCGGCTACCAAATCTACATTAGAAGCGCCCTGGAGGGGGGTTGTCTGATTTCCCAGAGTTCCTGGCTCGCACGCAGGTGCCACCTCAATATGTACCATGCCTTGTAGCGCCATACGCTTGTCTGTGGCAATCACGTTGTATACTTCCCGTACGATTTCCGCAGACTTTTCAGCGAGGTCGAGACAGACGGCGACAAGATCTGTCAGTCGGATGTGGCCGTTGGAAATCCTGTCTGGAGCCTTGCCTTGAAGCCATTGATGCACGAGAAATACATTCTGAAACAGACGCGTTTGAAACTGATGCGAGTGCCTGAAGGCGAGATTCGAAGCTATGCTCAGCGTACAGTCTCCGTGCATGCCCTTGAAAATAATGTCGATCGCACTTCCTGGCTTTAGCGTTAACTTTATGAACTCGCCGATTGTCATCTCTCGCCTGCAGCACATTTCTCGACTCCTGCTCGCCTGCCTTTCGGCAAACAACTGCTCCACTAGAGCAGTGCTCCTCTCAGCCTCTTCATGACTCGTTCTTCTACTCGTATTGCGAGCTATCGAACCAGACGCTGTCTTCCGAGGGCCACCGCAGATGTCGCCTTCCGAAACACCCTCCCGCAAACCCTCTTGAGTATCCGCCTCTTCATGCTGACCCCCACTGCCACAGTTAACAACAGTAACGTGCTTCCCACCGCACTGCGCGTTCTGAAGGTCGTCGAACGTAGAGTGTACGAGGGGCTCAATGGATGCATACCCTGGAATGGGCCGTTTGACTGCCTTTGCAAGCCCCCGGAAAACGAAGTAGCACATCAGGAAAAACTCTGCCTCAGAGAGTCTCCCTTCTCCCTTGACATCAAAGAGGGAAAAGATCAACGATAGCTTTGTAAGCCTATGCAAGTTGCCCAGAACGACTGCGACCATTAGAATTTCGAGCATGGGATAGACTGCGCCGTGCGCGTCGGAGGAGACGCCTGTTGACAATCTTCTGCAGGTCTCTACTGTTCGGTGATTCGATGCACCTATTGAAGACGTCGTCGTATACGTCGGGGATGCCGCAGAGGTGCTGTAGGTTCGGATGCTGAAAAGCCGCCCAATCTGTTCAGCATCACTTTTGCTAAGCCCAGTGATGCGTTGCAGCTTCGCAAGGTCCGCGAGGAAAATCTGAGGTGTGCCGTCTGCGGCCGTGTGGGCTTCATCGCTGGTGATGAGGGAAGCCCATGCGCTGCAAATGCGATCGTAGTCCCATCCTCCCAGAGTGTCGAGGACGCTTACAGGAATGTCTGTGCGACAAAAAGAAACATTCGCCGTCGAGAACGCCTGCCCCATTTTTTTGTCACCTGGCTACGAAAATGTTCTTTTTATGATAACCTGGACCCCTGCCAACAATGCGAGCAAGAAAGCTTTCTGTTGTGTGCTGAAGAAAAACGAACCGTCTACGCCGCTATGTGACTTGGAATCGCCATCCTGGCGTATCGCCTGGTTAGTGTCGCAACATTGGCGAACTCACAAGCAGAGACTCTGTTCACATAGAGTAATAATAATACGACAACCAGTCTGCGAACTCCTGGTTCTGTGGCCTGGTGGCCTGCAAGAGGAACCCTTGACAAATTCAGGCGTTTGTCTACCAGTGGTCCCAAGTAGAAAGATTCAGTTCACTTTGATGAGAAAATGCCAGTCATGTCAGCGGCCCCCTTTATGAATGAAATATCTGTCAATGTTGCATGTCTGGCGTCAGCAAACCCTTCGGTTTCCGTAATCTGTTGTTGGCTCCTTGCCAACGATAGGCTTGCTGCATCTGTAGTCTCTGTAGCAGCATGGCTACCAAGCAGAAACGGATGTATGGTGCAGACAGATGGTTCGCAGGGCCACGTCCTCACCAAACGAAAGTACAATGCGCATGACTAGAAAGGGAACACAGGTTTAGGAGGCTGTGCTTCCGGCAAGACCTTCTGTCCTTGACCATACGCTTCCACACGGTAACTGCGCACAAGCCAACAAGCACAGCCAAACGGCATAAACAGGCCACCACGGAAACAAAACAGAGACAGTGCTATGCCAACTTGGCATCATGTTTAACTGTGGGGCAGTGCGGAGCCCCGTCCAGCGGGACTCCCGCGCTTGCGTGTGCTTTTACGTTTCGGCGGACCGTTGTACCAACGTTTGCCTGGATAACTAAAAAAATAACCAGGTTTCAAATGTTCAACCAAATGTATATCAAAATATAAAGAGTGTAGCTCCCCTGCCACATAAGAAACACCATCCACGCAAAGGTCCTCTGTCTGGTCCCCGCGACTCTATTTCGGGCTTTTCAAACGAGGATCGCGCTCCTGTCACCATGTACTATCACATGGCCTACCACGACCGAAGACGTATTAAACTTTGAGACTAGCTCGAAATCCCAGTGCCCACATAATGCTGAACGAAAATTCGCGTACGGGTACCCTAGTGCAAAACCAGCGCTGTTTCAGAAGCCTCATCATGTTACTGATACTACTGAATTGTTCAAACTATGAATTTTGCCCGTGTAGTGTGGCGTTACGCGAGATCCCACAGAGCGAGTCGACGTCTGACATAATTGCACGGACAGAAACGAACTCAGCCTCTAGCCCACCCTTAGTCGACTGCAAAAAGGATGGCGGGAACGGCGGGATGGCCTTCGATGACAAAAGACAATGGCTGCTGCTCTGAGCGTCCAACTCACGGTGTCCTTTATGGAGCCACCAGATACTTGTCCATAGCGTTTCCTTTTTCGCTGGGAGTGAGCTAACACACACATCGAGACTCCCACAAGCCAGCCAGTTCTGGCATAAAGCGTATCGAATCGGAATGCCCTCCGTAAGCCACTAGACCTTCAGCAACTGGCATGCCAGTGAGGAATGTGAAACCTTGCAAAACAAAGTGGCAGGGAACGGAGTTCCAATCTCACCAGAAGAAAGAGTTTCTCGACTGACTCAGCCTGCTTCCTTGCGTCAGTAGCTATTGTTGCAAGTAGAGGGAGCCAATCGAATTTCTCCTTTCGCTCTCATGTTTCGCTGTGAAACGTGGGATTCCTCCGTTAACAACTTGCAGACAAATGAAATGGGTCCGGAATGCGGTAAGGCCAGGACTTGCGAAAACTAAAAGAATTCTCGAAGTGTCCCCCGGTTTCATGGACTACATCCAGGAGTCCAATTTCCCGTGCAAAAAAAAGATCGTGTTAACGATACTCTAGAAGCCAGGACGGAAACAAATTGCTATACAGTTCCATTGCTCTCCATGTAAGTGAATGCACCTGAAGAACTGGGGTCTGTTGCACGTTGAACTAAACTATCAACATCTGATGTGCAACGCGTGTTCAGAACATTTCGCAGACGCTTTGAGAACATTCATTTTCATGAGTTCAGTTTACTGAGGAAAACTGTTAACTTTTACGTTTTCTTCGTACTAACTAACAAACGATCCTGCCTGCGTTGTTCAACTGTCCAAGACGGCATTGCAACCCCCCGCCACTCAGCAAGGAACACACCTTCGCTACAGTCCGGACACTTCCCTGAGCACATGAACAATATTAAAAGATTCAGAATTCCAACAAAGGACTGAAGCAGCTAGACACACGGAGGAAGGCGATGCACAGGTAGAGCTGTTGAGCGCGGGGCAAAGCGGGCGACAACACGCTGACTCCCGATGTGCAGGCGCAGCTACTTCGGTTTCACGGAACGGAACGGAACTTCGCATTCGGACAGCGGCTGTGCCAAGGAAGTGTTTCGTACGCTACTGCTCTGATTCAAATGCACACATCTGCTACGTTTCCGTTATGAAGTTTTATTCTCATCATTAGCACAGAGCTATCTATGTGTGTGCATTAGCCGCAAGATTTGCGTGTGCTGGTTGTCCTCGTTGCATGCGGTTGGATGTGACTTAGCACCCTGTGTCAGAAAATCGTGAGTACTTTTGCACTCGTTCAAAGTACTGCTTCATTTTCTTCTTCTGGAACTGTGGGAAACCACAGACGGAGTGAACGGACGCGTTTCTTTTGGTCGTCTTTTCAACCGCTAGCTAGTCTCTGCACGAGGCGTCGCAAAGTCAGGTGTGAAGACATTGGAGTGCATCAATTTCGAGCCTTCACATTGCTCCGAAAGTGCTCCTCTAGCTGTTGTACGGCGCCACGTTGTGGCCTACTTAGCAGAAGTTTCAGGTGTATCAGCAGCAGGAGTTTCGGTCCACGACTTTCTCTTTTTCGAACTCGACGCGGCTTCTACTAGCTATTTCCATACTTTTTCGACAGAGTTCTTCCGCTTTGCAGACTCTGCCTGGGAAATCCAGATTTCAGGCACTCCAAAGCTTGTCCGCGAAAACCAGCCCTTGTTCTCACGTTCTTGACTTTTTTCTCCCTCTCCATTCTCTTCATTTCCCTCCTGCTCCTCTGGTTGTCGTTCTGCTCGCCTCTTCTTTGAAGCTGTAGTTTGCGCGTGGTCTTCTTCCTCCTTCGTCCTTCTTGATCTTCGTCATCCGCTCTCTCCTCTCTGCCTTGCTGTACGGTCTCTCTTCCCCGCCGTGCATCCTGACTTGGAGACGGGGAAGAAAATGGCGTCGGCCGCGAGTTCCTCCCCCGAATCAAACGACACCGATCCTCACTCCCCCAACTCGTGGTACTGCTCCGCAAGTAGCTTCTCCACCCCTGACGCGGAGCCCCCGCCTCTGAGGTCGACTCTCGAGAAACATCTAAGCCCCTTCAAGGGCTGTGCACATGCTCCGGGGCAAAATCCAGTGGCGAATCACCAGGCCAAGCCGTGGTTGCACTGGCCCTCCTCTCTTGACGATGTCCGACAGAGCGACGCTCACAGAGAACTTCATGCTTATCTCACAAGTTACAAAACAGTAGCTGCGATGACGCGTCAAGTGAGCCTCCATTCTCTCGTTGTCCCCTGCCAGCATTCTGCTAAGCATTACCTTTGCGTGGCCCTGTCGGCATGATATTTCGTGGTCTTCTGTTCAGTCGATTGGCTCTCCTCCATCGCCTCGCCTTGTTCGCTCCTACCGCTGCATGAGGTTCCTCGTGTCAGGCTCCTCTGTGGTGTCCCCGCATCGCTTCTCCATTTCTCGTGGCCCTGTCAAGACACGGCGCCCCGCGGTTCTGCCCATCGTGTCTTCTCTTTTCTGGCCACTCACCTTTCCTCCGTCCGCTTCCGTCCTTTCTGCCTTGTGCGGCACCGATGATCTCGGAGGGGTCTCCGTCCGTCTAAGGCGGTGGTCGCGTTGACGCGCCGCCGTGCTGGAACGCAGCGGGAAACTCCAGCAGATGCCGCGGAGGTGTTGCAGGCAACCTCGCTTCCTGGCCGTTGTCGCGCATGCATGCCTTTTTGCGTCCTCGTGTTCTTTCGCACAGGTTCGCGAGGTAGTCTTTAAGGCCTACGAAACAGCAACGGCCTCGGCAACCCAAACGGCGAGAGATACGAATGTGGCTGCTTTCTTCCAGGGAGGGTCTGCTGCCGACTGGGCCTTCTACGCATGTAAGTGTTGGCGTTCTTCGCCGTTCCCCGTAACAGAACGGAAACCGTTTTTGTTCTCTTGGCTCCTCTTACAAGTCCCGCGTCTGGCGTAGTATCTGTGGTATTTGCCCGCCCTCGGCCTCATCGTTGCCGACTCTTCGCCCTTGCTGGCTCTTTTCTGCAGGGGTAGTTCGTGGATAACAACGAAGTTGGTGTGTGGACTTCTATGGCTGGTTTCTGTCATAATCTACGCTGACCGCAAACGACGAAGAGGACTCGGCGGCAAGCTCGTCGCTGGTGGCAACGACTGGAAGAGGGGCCAGGAGACCTGAAGACGATAGAGGGAAAGAGGGAAGCGACGAAAAATGATGGTGGAGTGAAACACGGCGATCAAAGGTGAAAGAAAACCAGACGAAAAAAGATGGAGGGGGGTAGCAAAGATGTATCAGCCCTGATAAGTCTCCGAATGTTGTGGCGGTTTCGTGTCCAATGTGTGGTGTCGCGTTTTTCGCGTTTCGTAGCCGACTGCGACAAGGCCGTTTTCCGACAGGAACAGTTCTTCCGCTACCTCTTTGGCGTCAACGAGCCCGATGTGTTTGGACTGCTCGACTTCAGCCGGCGTCAAGCGGTGCTCTTTGTGCCGTGGACGTCGCCGGATTACCAGAGGTGAGAGGGGCAAGGCAAAAGCGAGGTGAAGAGACAAATGAACAAAGGACGATGGGACATCTTTGCAAAGAGAGGCAGATGAGGTGGGCGAGCAGGAGGATGCCCCGACGAAGCGAACGAGGATGAAACCAAAACACAGAGGGAGGTTCAAGCGCAGTCAGAAATTACAGTGTGTGAACACAGCGGACTAGGCGAACGTCTGGCCACATCAAACGGAAAACTCCTCGGAGCGACAGGACCGAACAGGCCATTTGAAGAAGAGACAGGAAGCTAAACTTGCCATAGCCAGAAGGAACCGAAGGGAAGATCCTTTTCGTTTGGGGTCGCGCACAAAATGTCACTCCACGCGGCACAGCGACCGGTGGATCTTGCTCGTTTTTCTGGCGTGGAAAGACCGCCCGAAACGCCTTCTGTCAGCGCGTCGGAAAACGTTGGGCGCCTCAAAAGGCCGACGAGGGCGTCAACAACGGGCAGACAGTTGGGTCGGGAGAAAGACCGAGTTGATTTGCTCGACGCTTGGTTGGCTTTAATGGCGCCTGAACGCTCTCCCTAGCAGGAACGCTGTAAGGAGAGACGTATACCCGTGGTGGTGTCGTGTGACTGGAGTTGACTGGAGTTGGACGCGCTTGTTCCTCGCGTGCGGCATCCTCTGTTTCGCCTGCCTGGCGATCCGTCCAGGTTCATGGGGCCCCCGCGACCAGCTGAGTGGTACATGAAGCGGTACGGCCTTGACGGGGCGATCGTCTACAAAGCTGGTCTCGACGAAATTCGAGAGGAACTGAACGTAAGTTGCCACACGTGAGTTCGCTGCGGTTCGCACGTTGCGAAGCCGTCAGCCAACAACTTCACTCTCTGTGTCTTTCTCGAGATTCCCGCATACAGAGTCGTAGGTTTAGAGAATGGAGTTGCATTTTCACTCGCGCGCTGTCCCCCCTTGCGTCCATTGATATCGACTACTCTGTTTGTTGCTGCTCTTTGAGTTTCATGAGACCACTGACGTCCTAGCAGAAATGCAGAGAGAAAGAGACCTGGAGGTGTTAGCAAAAATGTGCAACGCAGGGTATGGTTGGTGGGATACACACGAAAGACATAATCGATTACTTTTTCATATCTGCTGTGCCTTGCCTTTTTCATGGGAGCGGCTTGACGAAACTGTCATTTAGGCATGTATGCCTCTCGCGATTGTCCGCGTGATTCGTCGAGTTTGCCATGCTTGAGTGCATTCCTGCCGGATGTGCGGCGCTAAAAGTTCCTGCCCCGTCTACTACGCCCGGGGGGAGAGGCGTCCCCAGGATGTATGGCCTCCAGACGATGAATGCGAGGCGAGACTGCAATTCGCCGGGATGTGCATCGTGTGCGTCTGGCCACATGCTGGTATTTACCGATGCAGATGTGATGAGGAAGGACGGCGCACTTGGTCCTCTGAGGTTTTTCTTTGCAGAAGAGACAAATTGGCCATCTGCATGTTCTGCGCGGAAAAAACAGCGACAGTGATCGACTCATCGAGCCACCCTCTGTGGCGCGTGACCTCGGCGTCCCCTCCGTCGATAGTTCTCACTTTCTCTATGATCTCCTTACAGAGTGTCGCGTTCACAAGGTCCGTTGTCCATCTACAACGTTCACTTGCCTCCCCAGATGGAGGCACGCCAGTGGACACACACACGAGCGTCTCCGCAGATCTGTCTGTCGTATCTACCTGTCTCCCTGTCGATGTATGCATATCTGCATCTATGTATCTATATCCATATCTATGTATCTATCTGTCTGTGTATATGCGTGATGTTCTGTGCATGCACATATTGGTGCGGTGGTGAATCAGATACCGTAGTCGCTGTCTCTGGCGCGCTGGTACTCGCATGCAGTCTTGGCCTCTATGCCGATGCATCTATCAGTGCCTTTCTGTAAGTTCGTTCTTTGCCTTTTTCGAAATTCGCACCTGCATTGGCGTCCACACAACTCCCTATTCATATACCATTGTGCATACAAAGCTGCGTGAGCCCGTGCATCGTCACGAGTATGCTGCCATGGACGAAGGCCTTAATATGGCCATGTGCAGTTTGTTTGGATAGGCTGCATCAACGACCAGAACGTCGCGACAGCTGTGCCCCTGCTGACAAACAGCTGACAAATGCAACGGGGCGAAGGGACGCGCTCTCGGTCAGGATCTGAAGTTCGCACCGCCAGTCTTTCCTTGTGGTTCTCTGTGTTTTTTGTTTGTGCGCATGCAGACAGAATTGGAACGCGAGTACCTTCGAGCTGCGTGCTTAGTCTCGTCGCAAGGGCATGCATTCGTCATGCGCAACGTGTACGCCGGCATGGTTGAAGGTCAGGCGGAGGCGCTTTTCCGCGCCTTCGTTCACTACGCTGGCGGCGCGAGACACGTTGCCTACGACTGCATTTGCTGGTAAGAGACAACCTGAGAAAGGGAGAGGGGCGAGGCACGAAGCGTGGGAAGAGCGGCATTAGGGCGATTGCCGCACGGACAGCGGCCCTCGCGTGACTAGACACCTGGCGGTTTACCCCGGACCAGCTGTAGGGCCAGCGACAAGAGAAGAAGAATGAGGGGACGGAGACATCGGAAAGGCAAATACGACTGACGCGAGCGTCTCCGGTCTCCGAAACGTACGAAATGGAGAGTTGCCCTTCCAGCGATTCATTCGTTTTGTGTAGCTTTTCTTCACTTTCCTTGTGACCAGTGCGGGGCCTCACGGAGCAATCCTTCACTACGGCCACGCTGGCCGACCGAATGACGGGGTCATCAAGCCCGGAGACATGCTCCTCTTCGACATGGTGAGCGACCGGATTCCTCGTGGGGATCTGGAAAGGCGAACCTGAACTCATCCCCTGTCACGTGTGGAGCATTTGCATGACTCGACCGCGTTCGGGGCCAGGTGTGTCGTGGTGGATTGCATGCGCGAAGGCGTGTGCGGCACGCAATGAGCAGCCAGTGGGAGAGCAAGCGCTGTTTCTTGCCTTCTCCTTTCGTCGATGCGGCTTCTTAACTCACGTCTGTCAAGCGCAAATCGCACATTTCCGGAGGGCAGACACGCAGGGGCCGCGCCGTTCGCCATGCGACTACCAGAGTCTCGCGTGTGTGACAGACATACGGCATGTTACCCTCTCTCGCGTCGCCGTACGCCTGTTCCGGTGTATGGCTCGCTGTGGGACTCGCATGGTTTGCATTATGGCGCGGTGTTCCTTTTCCGTTTCGGCCATTCTCATGGTGCCTCCTGTGGGCGTCTTCTCGTGCCAGGGCGGAGAGTACAGCGGCTACTCCACAGACATCACACTCAGTTACCCCGTCGACGGCATGTGCAGCCCCGAACAGCGTGTCGTCTACGAGGCTGCATACGATGCGCAGAGGGCCGTGGAAATGGCCATGAAGCCGGGGGTCAAGTGGACAGACATGCACCGGTTAGCGGAGAAGAAAATATTGGAGAGACTCCTGGTAAGAAGGCCGGAGACCCACACTCCGGTTCTCGACGCTGGCAGCCAGATGCGCGCCTTACTCGAGAGACCTGCGTGCAGATCCTCTTTCGAGTTTGAATTCCTGGAACACGGACTGCACGTGTAGAGAGCGCCATGCTTAGCTGTATGAGAACAACCCGTCGATGTCCCAAGGCAGAGGCCCTCTCCGTATGCATATAGAGGTGCGAGTATGACGTGTTGGTATACGCACCGCTACCGAGAATAGGCAGAGGAACGCACCTGTCCGCGTGTATCTCGCGTGGCGCTTCTGGTGTGTGTTCTGAACGCCCCACACGTTTGCCCCGTCTTGGCCTTCGCGTTGTGTTTTCGGGGATTTGACGTCCGAGCCGCTACGAGCTTTGGTAACCGAGGCCGGCTGAGCGTGGTCATTGAGTCGCACCGTGAGGCGAATCAGCGGTCTCCTATGAACGGATGCACAAGAAAACCGTCCATCGGTCTTCCGCTTTGCCGGACTCGTTTCCCCCCCTCTCGTCTCCGTGTCCCCGCTCACTTGCCAGGGAGCCTCAGCGACTCTAAGGGCTCCTGACCACGTTGGACCTTCCACGGTGGGATGAAAGGACGTTTCGTCTCTTTGGTCTCCCGCCGCACGTTCTCTCTCACCGATTGCCGCTGCGTCTATCCTTCCTGCTCCACCCAAAAGAGAGGAAGCGTTTGCGTGGCTGTGAAGGCGTGTTTGTCTGAGTGGCTTCCTGACTGGGCGTCTTTTTACTCTCCATAGGTTGGGGAACAAACAGGGTTGCTCAAGGTGCCGTTTCCTGTTCCAAGGTTTCGTCTCATTTCCACGGTTCGCGTTCCTGGTCTGCAGGCGGCCGGCGTTATCAGCGGGCCTCTGGAGGCCTGCATCGCGGCGCACCTGGGGAGTGTCTTCATGCCTCACGGTCTAGGTCACCTTCTCGGTCTCGACACCCACGACGTGGGTGGATTCTCTGGAGAATTTCCTCGGAGTTCGGAGCCGGGGCTCTGCTACCTGCGGACCACTCGGCGACTCGAAGAAAACATGGTCATCACGGTGGAGCCAGGTACTTTGGAAAGCTGAGACAAGCACGCAAAGCGAGGCAGATCGGCAGGAACACAAGGCAACCCTTCTCCGTCTCGTCCGTGTCCCCCAGGGGACGGAAGGGGCTGAGGACCGGCTGCGCAGACTGCGTAGTCCGCATCTGTTAAGAGCCACGCAGCGAAACGAAACACCGAGAAAAAAACAGTCAGGGAACCAACCATGCAGCAACTGCACGCCAAAGACCCTTGCCGCCTCCGGAGGTGCCGTCTCGGTCGCGGCAGGCAGCGCAAAGTGTTTTTTGTCATCGTCGTCGGAGAAAGAAATAGATTGAAGCCAGAGGGCGACCCACGTGTGGGGCGGTGTTCCTCGATTTTGAACGGAGGGTGTACGGGTTGTGTTGTATGGACACACTCACATATGAAAAGGCAGAGAAGGGGAGTGGTTAACGGGAAGCCGCTCGACATGGGTATGACTGTCCTCAGGCTTTGACTCGGGTTGAACCAGGCGTGAGGCTGACCATGAGTGCGTAAACGTGAGGGGCCATCTTTGTAGTCACACCGACTAACGTGTGAGTCTGTATGTTTAGAGTTCTTGTACATACATATGGATGTGCACGTGGATTCGTAGCAGTTAGCTTGCGAGGAAATGTCGGTGGCGTTCGGGATTTGTCCGTCGCAGGTTGCTACTTTGTGCCGTTTCTCATTGACAAAGCGCTTAGCGACTCCACCCAAAGTCGGTGAGTGCCGGAGCAGGTGGGGAACGAGACAGAGTGAAGCCGCAGACGGCGGTGCGTTGCGACGACGAGATAAAGGACGGAACACGGAGGGAACGTGGAGAGCGATCGACGAACAACCGAGGGCGAGACAAGAAGAGATGATGCCAAGGGGGTGCCGAATTCGCCGCTGGGCGTGGGAAAGGGAGGAATTTGGTTCTGGCCACATACCTTTGGGCGAAAGGAGGAACGCATGACACATTGCTTCAAATGCTACTGTAGGTACATTAGTGGCTCTCTACGCCACACACCGCAATCGGGCAACCGTCCCTCAAAACAGGGTTTTCCCTCTGTGGACACGCGTATCAGTCTACGGCTATGCGCAGCCTTAATCGCATCTTCGTCTGCGTATATATGTGTATGCGTCCAGCTTTACACCTATGCATGGTGCCTTACATAATCCATATATCCGGGTAGCTCCTGTAGGTATGATGCATAAGAACGGAGATGCAACATGCTGGCTGCCTCTTCATTTGCCTCCCTTGTCGCGTCGTCTCTGCAGATTAATAAACAAAACCGCATTGGCGCCGTACATGCGACTTGGTGGCGTTAGGCTAGAAGACGTCGTCATTGTCACTTCTGATGGCATCGAAAACCTCACTGTAAGTTCCCGTGCATGTATCCGTGTATATGGTATGTTGCAATCTATGCGTGCATATATATATATATATATATATATATATATAGGGGAATGCAAGCCAGTGTGGCGGCATAGATAGGTCTGTTTATTCTATGTTTGTCGCTAGGACACTCGAACCGAGGCTGTCCTTTGTCTGCCTTGCATGAACCCGTGCCCTTGGTTTTCAACATTCCCGTTCTCGCTCTGCGGTTGCTGTGCCGTTGTTTGGCTTGCTGCCGTGCTCGTTCTTCGTCTCGCTTCTGCCCTTCACCTTTGCGATGCATGCAATTCTGTCAGCCTTTGAAGTGTGTCCAGCCGGTTCGGGTGAAGACACGTTCACCTGCTCCCCGATTTATCCGCTTGTTGACGCGCACATGCACCGCAGCTGCGTGTCGTGCGTCCTCGCTACCTGCGTGCGAGGGATTCAGCCCTCTCCACGTCCTTTGTCGTTTTAATGCTTTCCTTGTCGCTTGTAATCTTGCGCTTCCGCTTGCCTTCCTTGCGGTTTTGTTTGTCCCGGCTATTTTCTCCAGGTCGTGCCCCGTCGCCTAGAAGAGGTCGAGGAGCTTCTGGCTACCCGAACAGGGAGAGATAGCGCGCTTGGGGCCACGGAACAGAAGAAGCGAAAGGCAGCTCTACAGTGAACGACAGCACGCAGTGTGCAGCGCACAAAATCTGTAGCTTGGGTCTGTACACTTTGAAACTCTACCAGCGGTCCCCCTCCGGCCTTTCGGGTCTTGAGAAAAAGCGTCAAACACAAGCGCCTATGACGAAATGTCGATGCGGGGAAGTTGCTAGACGACGGAGACCCAAACACAAGGGTGTAAGACGGAGGCGGGGGGCAACGAGCGGGAAGCGTTTCGAGACACTCGGCAGTTCAGAAGACATGGTTCAAACTGGGGAACGTTGTGGCTCAGATCAGGGAAGTCGAGGACCATAGAAGAAAGGAGTTGACGAAAAGCGAGTTTGTGAATAACACATTGTATTGTGGTACAGGGATGGGAAACAGAAGGGTGGGGGAGGCAGCCGAGTGACGCGTTAGTTACCTGGTTTTTCCGTTGGCGAAAAGGTTTTTTCGAGCACTCTATTTCACATGGATACAACTGAATTCCGTCGTTTTGTACCGCGAGCAAAACGAGAGAGCTAACAACCACCGGGTCGAGCCAAGGAAGAAGCGAGGCCAGGGGAAGGCAATCGTGAACAACCTGACACCCGTTTTCCTTCGTATTGTTTACCAAATCATAGTTGGGCCCTGTGAAGAGGAGAACCTCTTTAATGGCTAACAGAACAGGCTTCTCTTCTTTTAAAGCCAATGGAGGTAAAGTCGGCCTCTGCTGTCGGCTTGCACAACTCTGGAAATCCCACTGCCAACCTGCTGATACCATATTTCTCTGCACAACGAATAGACTGGTTCTGTAATGTCTAGGCAGCCGCACGAGAGACGTTCCCCTGCAAGAGAATGTCACCAAGCCACGGTGGTTCTTTTACGGTGAAGCACACGATTACAGTGATTAAAATGCCAAGCGAGACATGAGACGGAAGTGAGCAGCTTCGGGTTTGAAGCAGTGCAGAGAGACGTCGTGGTGGTGAGTTCTTTCACTGCATTTCACGAACATGGTGAGCAATTCGGAGGCGAAAACAACAGAGGAAAACATGAGAACTGAAGGCGTGTTGGCTTCAAAACACAGAGATAGGGGCGGGGGCGCAGGGTACAGCGCGCTCGAAGCCCAGTGTCTCCAACCGCGCAAATGACTCTCTGCACCAGGTGCCCTACACCGGGCCAGCAAGAAAGAGAGAAGCTTCAATCTGACTTGCTTCTCCCAAGGTTCCCACAGAATGGATGAGAGGGCGAGATATTTATCAGTGAAGTCGGCGTGCAACACATCTTTGGCGACCCATTCTATACGCGTATGCGGGGTGTGCTCTCACCCCGGCTTTGAAACGCCTCTGTGTATATCGTGGCACAACTTGAGCAGCCTAAGCGGACGCCCTGGTGGGACTAACCGGTGGCGTCGATCACTGAGGGAGCACGTGAGATGTTCGAATCTTTGAGAAACGACAGTCTCCTGACACTGCTGAGAGCTCTTCCCAACCGCATCTGGAGCAGCAGGAAACTGGAAGATGCACGATCCTTCCCCATATGCGACTGCATTTTTGGGGCCAGGTGTCGCTTGGCATGCGCAGCTGTATTTTCAGGCGGACTCAATCTTTAGGTCTCGTCATGCAGCGCTACCAGCGGGGCTTCTCGAGGCTCGCCTGGCCTGGTCATGCAGCGGCCCGTCTTCAATTTTTCGCGCTCCCTGACTTCTCCATTTTCTCGGATCTTTCCAGCACTGCTCGTGCTATCTCAGACAAAATCTGACAGCACACATCCAAAACGAGCGAGTCCGTTGGAGATGCTTTCGACACAGCGCGCGCGTCTTCGTGCGTGGGCTGAGTTGCACATCTCAAGCGCACACCGAGGTCCGCGGCTACTCGACAGTTCACGGGAACTTGCAGGAAAAATAATGTCTTGCCTTTGCTGTTGTTTGCTGACTTCGGCGTTGCCTTTTCACGTTCCTGGGGTTGTTTTGGATATGTAGTGTCACTTCAATGCGTGACGCTTCGCGTTTTCCGCCGCTTCTCTTCCCCGGGGACGCGCGTGCATACTGGCGCTAGTGTCATCCGCCGCGTTTTCTTTCCGCGACTGTTCCAGCTCTTTCCTTTCTTTCTTCCGCTTCGTCTTTTCGTGCCTTTCACAATTTGCTCACTTTTTCGTCGGCTTCTAGCGGTGTCACCCCGTAATTCTCCCGGAGCTTGACGGCCCCGTAACGACGGCTCGGCTTTCACCTATATTTGGGAACGACCTAGCGTCGCAGGTTCCGCATTGGAAAGGAATATGATGCAGGAATGAAAGCTTTGAGGTTTTTATATATCACCATCAGATACAGGTAAAGAGGCGCTGTACAAGGAATCAGAAGGACCGACCGGGGTTTCACAAGGCACAGAGAACCCTTTCCTCCGCCTCACTGCGATTTCCTCCTGGTACAAAGGCGACGTCGACGACGCGCTCCAAGAAGACGAGAGATATCTTCCTTTTCTAGGTCACACACGCACTGGGAGGGCGGGTGAAACTACCTCTACGTGACACTGTCCGTAAAAGGTCGTCACCGCCTCCGTGTTTGCCAGCGGAGCTCCTGTTGCGCAGTCTCGGTCCCGGTCTCCATGCTCGCATCTGGTGCCACGCCGAACCGGTTCTTGCTCTCCTTTTGTTCCGCGTCACTCTTTTCTCTTTTCTGCGCTAGGCGCGCGGCCCATCGACATCCGGCAAGCAGGTTCTTTTGTCTACCGTTCTCTTCGCGAGAAGCCGCATTTCTCGTGTTCTTGCAGGGTCAGAGGCGGGCTCGAGATTACGATACCGTTCGTCCGATACACATCTATCTCACAAGCGCTGGGCTGTGTACACAATTGCAAACGCCTCATTCAACTCTGGACTTGTGGGAGCGAGGGATTTTCAATTTTTTGGGTAGACCTGCTCTTGAAGCTGGCAAAGTGTTCGATTCATTATCCCCGGAGGAGGGTCAGCGTAGGTGAGAAGGGGGCGGGAAGGCGTGACGAGGTTTGGGCATCTTACTCCAGGGCTGAGGGCGAAGGTTCGAGGCAAAAGGCGGACGCCATTCACGTTCTTCCACTCCAAACCTACGAAAATGTCGTACATGGACAGCGATGAGGAGGCCTCTCCGGAGATGCTCATGCAGTATAGGAGGGCGGTGGAGATGGCGCAGAAGGAGGACCTTTCCGCGTGAGTCCCTATCTGTGTCTGGCCTGTGTTGAATGGCGACAGGCTCTTTCCTAGTGACGGACGATGCGCTCACGTTATTGTTCTCCGGTGCCGACTCTCACAGAAAGCCTGGCGTGTGCATAATCTCAGAGTGTGCAGCATGACGGCTGTTTGAGGCGAGAGGAAACCCTCCAGACTCCCCGGGGGGTGTGGTGGATCCGCGTTCTGTGAGGGGCAAACGCGACGGAGCCGTCGTTTCCCTTCAAACGCGTGTCCGGTCGTATTTGGTTGCCTGCCTCCTCGCACACTTCTCGCAGCAACAGTTATTTTTCTGGTTGGCAGATGCTTTTTTAACCTGAATCTCCGCTCAACTCGCCCAGGTGTCAGGCGGGAACTGGCGAGGAGATGCAAGCATGAATGGACTCGCGCTGCGCGCTCTCGCGCTGGAGGGCCGGCATGTACACCACAGCTTCAACACAACGAACGGTTCCTTGTGGCAGTGCGGAGCGTGACAGGGACACATGAGTCCGTCCGCAGTGTAGCGCGTGTATCTTCCGAAATGGGGCTGTACTGAAACGCCCCCGTATCTCACAACATGCTCTTTTGTCGCCGGCGCTTTCGCAGCACGAGGCGGTGGGATAACGGAACGTCCGCGGATCTTTTTTATTTGGATTCACGAGAAGGCCGTCTGTTTGCTGTGTGGTCGGCAGCTATAGGGGGAGAGGTAGAGAAAGGATCGCACGCATCGCCGTGGTCTTAACGTCGGCCACCAGCCCTTGTTATGGAAGATCCTAGGGATAGTGCATCAGCCATGATGCCCCCCCTATCCACCGGCGTGGTTTCGGATGTGGAGGAAACCCTGCATTCCACAAGTTTACCTTTCTGCTCGGGACGATTGAGGTTTCCGTGGAGACGCGGCACCCAGAGAAAGGCGTATCTGGTTGTGATGCATTGGTCGTGCGTGAATGCAGCTTTGACCGTTCCGGCCTGATCCAGTCTCTAGGGAAAAACAAAGACAATGAGGAAGTGCTGCTTATCACGTTTTGCTTCCTGACTGGCGCAGCAGACGAGCTTGAGA
This sequence comes from Neospora caninum Liverpool, assembly GCF_000208865.1. Taxonomy (NCBI): domain Eukaryota; phylum Apicomplexa; class Conoidasida; order Eucoccidiorida; family Sarcocystidae; genus Neospora; species Neospora caninum. Next base: position 2,426,635 of record NC_018395.1, on the reverse strand, counting down.
AGGCGATGTAAGTCGAGCAGCACGACTACCATGTAAATCCGTCTCTGGCTTATTTGAGCGGGTGATCTATTCCAGTCATGGTTCTCCATCCCTATATATATATATATATATATACATATATAAATGGAATGATATATGCGTGCCCTCAGGTGCATGCCCATCGTGACGTCGATTTCCACACGGATATGCTTTGACCGTCACCCCTACCTATAGGTTTATCCCCGCGTCTCGAAATCAAAACTCCACGCCTGCAGATGTGCTGGATACGCATGTAGCCTCTCCTTTGTTTCTGCCGCGGGTTTGCTCGCAGGCACTATGCGCTAGCGAAGCTGCACGAGATGGAGAATCAGCCGTTCGCCGTGATCTTCGCGCTAGCCATGACCAACTGGCTTAATGATGCTGTATCTGTTCTAAAGCAGTGTAAGTGATCGGGCAGCAGGTTGCTTCCGTCAACAGTGTGTTCCGAGGGACCGAACGCAAAGCAGAGGGAAACGGACGATAAATAGAAGCCCGGAAGAACAGGTGCCACGGGTGCTCGTCGAGCGTCTTCCGCGTGATCATTTTTCGCTTGGGGCCACAACAGTCTAACACTTTTACCGTCCACAGAGGAAGACACGCATGCATTCGATTGCCGTTCCCTCTGCCGCCAGTTATGTCGCCATGTCCGCCTGGCACCGTCTCTCAAACATACGTCAGACGGGAATCTTGGCCAGGCCGACGCAAGGTGAATGAGAGCGACGGGTCTTGAGCTTGAGGGCGTTGAGGCGGCTTTTTCTTCCGCGGTCCAAGTGAACGACATGCGTTACACCTACATTCATCCCCAGTTGTTTTGACTGCTTCGGCAGGCGCTCTCATTCTTTCATTGGCGTTACAGTGGAGGGACAAGCGATTACAGCGCTTATGCGTCGTATTTTGGTGTGCAACAGTTTTGCTTCGTGCTCGGCTGCTCAGAGTATGCGGGTCGACTGTGTGGCCACCAATATCTCTTTCTTCCCACAGGCGCGCTTCCCGTTTCTGTTGCGTCGCTCCCTGTGTTTCGCAGGCTATTTGTCTCTCCCTCGCTCGATCAAGAAGAACCTGAAGAAAATTTATCTCCTGCACTGGACACTTGCTAGGAAGATGGTCCTGGACGCGATGTCCAACGTTGTCTCCGAGAAATTCTGGAAGAAGATAGTCTACGTAGAGCAGCTCTCAGACATTCTCAGCACTCTTCAAATGCCTCCCATCGAGGCACTCACGTAAGATCGACATTTCGCAAAACAAGCCAGAGTCGTGCTAGTCGCGTCTGTGGAGAACGTGCCGATGTGCGCCGGCGCAAGTGATGCTGTTCCCTTGGCTGCATTCTCGGCCTTCTGTATCTCCCCTGGCGCTCATCGATGTGCACCGACATGGTATACGGCTAATGGCTTCTTTGTGTATCTTTTGTATGCGTTGCTTATTGGATGGGAGCATATCTACTTTCGGCATATGTACACGCGTGTGCATGTGGTAGTGATGCCCCCTGCACTGTTCCAGGAAGATTCCGTACGTCGTTCAGCACGAGGAGGAAGAGCGCGTTTCCCCTGGCAGCGCGCTGACAATCTACGGGACGCCTGTGGCGACGCTGTGCGCCCGAATTCCGACGAACATCGTTCCGCCCTACACGCGGCTCCCTAGGATCTACGTTGACTTTGTCGACCACATCACTTCTCGTGAGGTCATTGGCACAAAAGACTTGTTCTGCTTGCAAGCGGATTGCGCGTCCATCTACGCGTTTGTTGGGGACATTGACCAAGGCAACCCTTTCGCCGAGTGGACAAACATCCCTGCCCTAATCACCGGCTTCCGACTCCTTTTCGACTGCCTGACAATCCCATTCCTCGGCGAAGGGGCTTATGGCACCTTCTCAGCCCTAACCAGTAAGGCGGCACAGCCCCACCGTCACCGGCGCACCGACTCCTGCGCACGAGGCTAGAGAAAGGACGAGACCGTAGGACATCCGTCAAAAAGAGGGGACAGCAGCAGACCTTCACTGACTGAATGAGCGCGTTGCAGGCAACGCAACCACTGTGCTGCGCTTTCAACGTGTGCTGAACTCCGTCTGAATGTCTGTCGACAAGTAGGGTAAACGCTGCGGAGGCTGTGTTCCTCTGTGTCTGCCTACGCAAGACGTTTTTTTCTCCGAATCGTGTTCTCGTGGGCACCGTTATCCGGTTTGCCGGTATCGTGCTCTGCCAGATGGTGGGAACGGCATGTACTTCGGTCGGAGTTTGGAGACGGTGGAGGATTCGTGATGTCTTCGATATCTGCATGTTTGCAGAGGCCGCGACCGCACCAGATAAAACAAAACTCCTCGACACCGTGATGCAGGTACATCCGCGAGGAAAAGCGATTCGATTCGCTAGCCGGGCAAGAGGCGATATGCTCTGCGTCTCTTGTCGTGCAGTGCCTGTGGTTCATGTTCGAAGTTGGTTTTTCCCTGGAATCGGGAAAAACCAACTTCTTGCTTTTTCACTTTATCTTCTTTCCATGCGTCTGTCAATGTCGTCATCTACCTCGCGCTCGATCTAGCGCTACGCCTGTTTATGGTTGCGCCTGTATTTTCGTGCCTGTAACTTCAGTCGCGCCTCACGTACGTGCCTCTCTGTCTCGCTCTTTTTGTTAGCCCTTCGCCAGTTGCTGTCACCCTGTCCCCGTGATTCGGCACCTCGCTGCGCCGCTGCGTGCACGGTCCAGGAGAAATTCCTGCGGCGACCCGCCTACGTATACATGCCGGCCATTCGTGTCCCTGGCCTCCGGCCATTGACGCGCTTTTCCGTCTCCTGTCCGTCTCCGAATTGACGTCGCACTTGCCTCATGAGAGTGTCCAGGTCTGTGCCTATCGGTGCGCCGGGGCGGGAAAACGTGGAACAGTTGCGTTACCCCTCTGGCTGCATACTGCAAATACTCGAGAGTCGATTGCCACAACGTGGCTGGCGTGGCCTTGGTGATTCTCTCCTTGGCTGTCCATGCCTGTTTCCAGGTGTACTCATCCCTGTCGCCAGGCGAACAAGAAGCGTGTTCGGTAAGGAGTAAACAGCTGTCTGTCTCTCCCAAGTCGTGTCATTCCTGTTTCTCCATCCCGATGAGCATCCCTCCACGTTTGCTGCTTTGGTTTCTCTGGGCAACGCCGTCTTCAAAACACGCTACATCCCTGCTAGCTGTGTGTCTCTGTGTCTGTAGATCTGCTATCGCTTATACATATATATATGTACTATATATATGTACTATATATAAAATACATCTTCTTTTTGGGGACCAAAAAGCGTATCCGTTTGTAACATCTTGTGTAAGTGAGTGTAGTCGGATGTACTGCAATCCTTCTCACGAGCATATCTGTCAGCGCGTGTCGACTTTCCGAGAGCTCGAGTTCGCGACGCAACCACCAATGTTTACCATCGTACGTTCTGTCGGAAGACCTGCTTGGCGAGCGAACGGTAGCTGCTGGTCTTGCTGCCGAATCGTGCAAGGCTTCTCAGCTCGGTAGAAGCCAGTTCGGACGTGCGCATTCACCGCTAGTTGACTGCAACAGAGCTGCATGCTGCCGTGCTTACGTAGGCATTCCAAGCCCCCATGCTAGACGGCTGTTTTTCACCACGTATGCTGGACCCCCTCAAAATCGTTCGCTTGCGCCTGTCACTTTTTGCATCTTCCTATAGTACATAATGAAAGCCTTCAAGGTTATCTCAGGGGAATCCTCTCAAAACGCGGTAAGCTGGATCACCTATTTTGTCTGTGCATGCGGAGGTCTCCGAAATATTTATCTTTTTCGCACAGCTGCACAATATGCTTCACGTGCCTAGCATTTATCGTTGCTTTGTGTGTGTTGGTTGTGTAATGGCTGCGTGTCACGCCGAGTTAGCACTCCGATGTGTACCAGTTTGCAGCCAGAGATTCCTTCACGGTAACGTTATTCAATACACAGCGACGGACAGGCGTGAAGAGGTCCAACGAGCCTTCCACGTATTTGCATGCACACGGCATGGTTTCCGTGCAGAATGTCCAGTCACTGCGTGGCCGGCTTGTGAGGCAAACGTATATACATCTATATGTATGTCGGCGTTCGACTGTGCTGTAATATTGCACGCGCAATAAAGAGATGTATCTTTGCGATCTTGCATGGAGTCTATCGGTGGGAGACGAGGGTGCCTTCAAAGTCGTGCCGAGGTCGTATTTTGTGTCAAAAAAGTATACGCGTGTTTGCTTCGGTGTTGTGACAGATGACACCCTTGAGGATCGCCGAGGTGTTTGCCCCGTCGTTCTGTCGTCCGCCTACCAAACCAGATTCTCAGGCCCCCATCGTTACCCAAGTAAGTCGCCTTGGCCCCTCAATTGGATAGCTTGACGCCAGGTCCATCGCTTGCAGCACTCTCACTTGTGTGCTTCATGCATGTGTGGGGAACCTTAGCTAATCATGGTGAGTTTTGTGTGGCATAGCGTATGCGCCTGCGTATTCCCCGAGAGGTATATCCGTGAATGCCTGTGCGTTCTCCGATTAGAGGCGCTCTCGGGAAACCACTTTTTTCGCTGTCCATCCACATCGATCTGTTCCTGTGGCTCTGCTTTTCGTTTTCAGTCTGCCTTGCCGTGCATGTATCTGGCTATGCAGCATGCATGCATATACGTGTGCCTGTCAATGCACGCGTATGTGCCCGCCCGACCCTGGGCTAACGTCTGTGAACAATTGCTATGGATGCTTTTCCAGTTCGATACCTGCAAATGGTGTACGTGCGGCACTGTTCAAGGGGCTTGGAAGGATCCGCCACCCTCTCTCCCCTTTTGTCTGAAAGCTCTGAGGCATGCATCATCGGCTCTGCCACCGGCACCTTTCGGGGCTCTGCCCTACGGGTGCGTGCCAGATCCATCTGCTGTCTCTTTCTTTACTTCTCTGTGGATGTGTGTTTAGTCTTCTCCCGTCGTCCGTATCGTTCGCTTTCGTTCCTCTTCATCTTTGTCCCTGTTTGTTCCACTGTGACTCGCATCACCGCTTATTGTGCTCTTCCTTCAGATGATTGTCCAAGCAATTTCGCTGGCTATCGAGAATGCAGAGAAGCTGACTCCGAATGCGCAGCCGAAGGCAGTTCAACCTGCAGCGGCAGCGCCCGCAGGAAAAGCAGCCCCGAAGAAGAAACGGGCCGAGAGCTCTTCATCGGAGTCGTCTTCTTCCTCTTCGGACGAGGAATCGTCTTCTTCGGAAGGTTCGAGCGACGAGGCGCAAAAGAAGGCGAATGGCACAAAGCCTGCGGCTCCTGCAACTGTCCCCGCCCGGCCGCCAGCGGCTCCTGCGGCCACCGGGGAGCCGGAGACTGCGACGGCCCCGGCGGCCCCCAAAGCTGCTGCGCCGAAGCAACAGATTAACCGGCAGGCTTCAGCAGGTAAGCTGGTCGGTACCACCTAAATGCAGTGGCAGTGATTTCTGGCAACCAGAAACAACCACAAAGGATGTGGAGGGCAAGGTGGAATGTTGTGAAAGCTTTCCCTCTCCGGCTGTCTCGGTTTAGCACTTTGGTGTCGGAGATAGCCGCCTCAACACACGTCGCTAGAGGAGACACGCATGGGATGACGGGCGAGCGTTTACTTGGCCATATGCGGAGCAATGAGTTGTGCATCATGGGTAGTAGATTTACGAACGGATGTGCACAAAAGGAGTTTCTCTTGAGATGCGGCCATGGCTTGAGTAAAACGGATAGTACACCTAGATGACGAGGCGGATTCATTGGACAGCACCCCGGCACTCTACGGTGGTTTAGGCATTTGATGGCGTGAGTGGCGGCGCGCCGGCTGTCCGAGACTTCGTTCAATGCTCCGTGAATGTGTCACGTCTCTGTGGCCCACTGCAGGCAAGAGACCCAGCAGCTCGTCAAGCAGCGAGGAGAGTTCGGACGACGACACCTCCTCCGAAGAGGAAGACGACGACTAAACATAGAACTCAGCAACTTTCCGGGCAAAACCCGGACTTTTCGGCTTCCAATGTGGCACAAACACGTCAGCTCTCGAAGCTGAAATTCGGTGGAAGGCGGAACGCCGTTTATCGCTTGGCACACTAACAGGTTTGGTGTGCGTAGACAGTTCAGCCCATTTTAGGAATGTGAGATCCTCACACTAATCGAAAACGTGGCGGAGGTCCCGACCTATAAACGCTCAGGCTGTGTCGTTCGTTGACGAGAAATCGAGCAGCACGTTTGCCCAACATGCCGTGCCGGAAGCATCTCAACCGGGCGATGCTTTCCGAAGCGACGACACCTTTCTTTCGGCCGTTTGCCTGTTTGGCTATTAGGCGTCGGGCTCGCCTTCTTCTCAGACCTGCAGCGTCTGGTACAAGAGGCTCCCGGTCCGACAGAATGTTTTCTAATGTGGCCGAATGTTTACTTAAGAGAGGCGGGATGAAGTTGTTCGATGGTGCAGCTACCAGTAGTCGTTTGCTGGACTATCTGTCAAGCGACCGTTTGTATTGCATGTTGTTATGCGCTCTTCCACGTGCCAGTCGTTGTTAGCACCCTCGCTTCCGTATTGCGCACTTTGCCTTTGCTACCTCGTATTTGAACGCAGTTGCGGTGAGGCGCAATTTGTTTCCGCGTAATGCTCTTGAGTGTCCCACGAAACTTGCCGCTGTTCAATCCCATGCTCACGTTTCCACAAGGCGAGGCGGCGTATGCGCGGTCTTCGGTTTGGAGTGTCTGTCGATGGAAAGGGCGTGGCACACACGTTACCGGCGAAGCCGAAAGTGACTCACCACGTCAGTGGAGTAATGCTCAGCTCGTTCCGTAGGGGCGAGACCTGGAACCTGAAGACGCTCGGAGCACCTTCCTGTTTTAGCCTAGCAAAATTTGACGCAGATGCAAGTGACCACATGTGGTATTGCTAGCACGGCAGTCGTTTGATTTGGACGTTGCTACTGCAGCTTTCGCGGGAGGCGGGGCGACTTCTCACGCGTCCCAAGAATTTGAGGTGTCATGTAGCAGCGGACCTGGTTCGTAGTGTGTGACTTCCCCTTTCTGAGTCATTGCCGTTCCAGCGCCTGCACGCTGTTGTTAGATACCCGTGGCGATTTGCGCAAAAGCTGTGGAGGCTTCGCCGTAACTGGTTCTCTGGCCAGACAGGCGGCCATGACCGTATACAGGCCGATGACAGGAGCATGCTTCGTATTGTTTGACGACGGGCTCACTGGAATCGGAACGGACGGCCACTGAGTACTGGCATCTGCAAGTGCCCACCACGTTACGCAATTGTGTGTAGACGATCTCCTTGATTTCGGCTCATGTGAAACACACATCAGTTGTGTTGGGTAGTCTAGTGGACCGCAGAGTAGAATTGCGCTTTGGCGGTCAAGATCGGTTGGCGCTTACCAGTGCTGGGTCACGCTTTCTGGGCTGCAACGGTTTCAATGCATCCGGTGATTATCTTCTGTGTTGTCGACATCACTATGTGTTGGAAAGAAACTCCGATTGTCTTCACAAATCGAGTTTGATGTTTTCTGTTTCGACAACGCATTAAGAATATCGCAGGGATACTGTACAATATCGCCACGGTCACTAAGTGTGTCGCACTCACAACATCGTCGTGCTCAGTCAGAGGTGCTGCTCACGTTCTGAGACAGCACTGTAGTACTTGGTGTAAGCAAGACATGGCTCAATCACCTCGGCCGACAGGCAGCTCCTTTAGACACACTTTACTCGGCTATTGATAGCTACGCTGTCAACGCTGCTCGCCGGGTAGCACAATTGTAAGGTTGGTCCGCACGAGTCACACGCCGTTGACAGCGGAACACCCGTCGTTCCGTAGGAGTCGCGAAGACGCCGGCAGTTAGAATTAAGCCCACGGAGCAGAGGTCACGGTGACAAGAGCTCCACTCATGGCAGCTCTCGCCAGCCATTTGAACGCAGTTTTGTCTTGCACGCCAGTTCCTCATGAATCCGCCGACATGCGTGCTCGGCGGAGTTGGTACCTAGTGGATATCTCCGCAGCGGCAACATCAGAAATCGCAGGACAAAAATCAGCCAGCAATACTCTTTTGTCCCGTCTATCTCGGTTGCTCCCTGATTTTGAAAGTGAACAGAAGCTTACGATTTCATCGGTTTCTCCTGTTTTCTGTTCCACGGCTCAATCGGGAGCAAACGGCTAGTCGCGAAGGCTGCCCGAACAGGCGACTAGCACAATGGGACCGGGACTCCCACTCCAACACGTTATAAACTTCCTTTTGCCTGGAGAGAGCCTGCATAAGCTCCAGCAACTAGAATGCGACAACCATCGTGAAACGCACACAGCTCAGCCTGCAAAAGACGCCATCGGAGCCGACCGGGTGCGCCCGGTGTCTTGGAGGGAGACTTGGACAGACGAAATCATCGAGACGTTAGCGCTCCCTGTCTTTTTCCACAGCTGACGAGACAGCAGTTTGTCGCTGCGTTCACTGAACCAGGTGAACTGAAACCACACAAGTTGATGAGTGGTGACTCTTCAGCGGTGATGCACCTCAACGGCGAGGGGCTTGTTGGCATAGCTACGGTCGTCGACAGATGACTTGGGAGGTCGTGGAATCCGGAGCGTTCGCCGGCGCTCCACAACAACGTATTGGTGCGCGAGATGCGTTTGTTGTGATTCGCAGCCATGGGAATGAACGAGACGTTCTTATCACAGGTTTTCGACTTGTTTATCAACATTGACAACATCACCACTAGGCAAGCGCCTGAGACGCTTGCCGTCAATGACCTCGTCTGGCTTCTGCTCACTCACGGAGAGTTGCTCGGGCCGGCATGTGATGCTGCAAATGATATCCGAAAGGTGTTGAGGAGTGAGCAATCATGCAGTTGTAGACGAAGGACACAGCCTCGTGCTGCTTGTCGCGCAAGCTGATGGATCTTTAGTGTATTAATCACCACAGTGTGTAGTAACAATACGTCATTCAGCATATACCGCGTGTCTCCCACGGTGCCACGATCTATGATTTTTGTGGTCTTCCTTGGCAACTGGAGCCACAGTAGAATACTGCAGTTGGTGTGTCCGATGTTGAGTCCATTATGTTTCGTCAATCGCACCAACAGGCAGTTTGAATCTCTGCTCTCCAATGACAGCAGGAGGATGCTCCTTCACCGAAGTGTGATCTATCTTATTTTGCCTAGGAGGCGAATGACCACTGCTGTGATAGTTGGAGTACCGGTGTTGCGCCCAGAAACGAATTCTACGGATTAGTGAACGGGTCACGAACGATTATCATGTCTCTTCAGGAACCACTAAGACTATGGACCAAGCTAGCCCTACCACAGCATTTTCAGGCAAGCGCCTCGCGATTCTTCAGCTGCATCGGAAACAGCACCCACTCCATACTACGCGTTTCCACGCCTCAGTTCAGGGTACCTTCCCAGAGACTGACATTTGAGCAACTACTGGCTGCCATGCGTCCTGAACTTATCGAACAGTTAACTGTAGAGTCTTCGAGTGACAAGGACCAACTGTTGAAGGTGAGAGGCAGATGGTGAGACAAATCTGCTACCTGGCACATAAACAACCACACAGGCGAAAAGCACTGTGGCTGCGTGGCCTGAGTTTTATACTAGGATCACAAGCGCATTATTGACACGCAATCAAAGGATGGTTACGTAATGTCCTAGGTAATTCCTAGTTGCTTATCAACACTGTGCATCCAAAGACGTTCGCATAGTGAAGGAACTATTACGGTGTATCCTTACTATTTTATCAATTGTGTGGTGGAGAATCACTGGTTGTCAAGACGCCGTCTACGGCATTGTACATCCACTTGTCTTATCCCTGAGCAGATGGTTAACAAGAGTTTTTTTCACATGGTGAAGCAGCTGGATGTCGATGTCGAGGAACTCCGCCGGCGGGACAGAATGAGGCGGGACGGAATCGAGCAACAATCCGAACACTCTGTGTTGATGTTGCCGCAGAGTTTCCATACACAAGCACAGTTTCTAGATGTACATGGGGATCGAAGTGTATTCATCGCTGCTATGTCGACTGGGCTCTTCTGGGTTCCGTCTCTAGTCATAGATGCGTATGGTGGAGGCGATGCCAAACGCGAAGGAACTCATACGGACGGCGTTCAAGGGTATGCAGCCAATCCTAGGGCGCCAGCAACCTCGCGTACAACTGCATTATGACGAGTATGGGTGTGCCAGTCTCCACGCCAACCGCTTGAAGTGGATTCCAGCTCAATGCCTGTTAAATGGTGCCGCTAAAGTTTCTTTCTCCCCTGTCATGCTTAGAGCTCCATCCAGGGCCCAATAATTGTTGGGGCTCGGTAGTCCAACTACCTTCATTTACAGATGAAGGAGAACAGTCGTTGGGTCGGAGGATGAGGTGATACTTCACACCTGTTTGACTGACGAAACACTCGTGGACTCTCCGTACGCTCTGAATGTCATTCTGAAGTATTACGTGACTTTCGTCACCATGCCAAACGCTAGGCGAACGTGAACGAAACGCGAGCCCGTCCTTGTCTGATGCTACAGCTGGAGCTTAGGAGATCATCGCACCGAGCCAGAATGGTTGTGATGGAATGATTAGGCATTGCAGGCCCTTTTGGGATTGATTGGCAGTGTCGCGGTAATGTGTTATGGATAAGACGCCCACAGAACAGACAAAACTACAGAAGAGAGGTGCGTTGCTAATCGACCGTCCCATATTTAACGGCTGATAATGGACACTGGAGGGGATATTCCAGGGGACAGTGGAGCTGGCTAACCACTTCTTTAGCTTTCCTCGTTGCGCTCGAAAACACACCAGCAATACGGTTCCTGAACTGCGCAGAAGTCACTGGACGTGGAGACTTCTTGGCTGAACGTTCATGTCTGACAGATAACACGATAGCAGTTGTATTTAAATAGAATCGCCTGTGACGTGCGATATCTTGGGTCTCTTTGTTCTACATGCAATTGCCTTTCAAGCGACTACATATCCTGCGCTCATGCTTTGGTAAACCGACGGTTGGAAAAAAGCCGGTCGACACACCATTCGCATTGCAATGCCGCATCCTTAGTCTCCAGCGTCTAGCGAGGTCACTGTGTTAGGTTAGAAACGGACAACTCTATACATAGATGCGGAGATCATGCTTTCTCCTACGCCTTGGTTTTCGTATGCACTTTATGCATTACCTGCTAATGGCAACTCGTTTCGCAGCAACTTAAGTCGATGGCCACAATCTCCCATAAATTCGGTGTCGGACAGGTCAAAGATTACCATCGTTGTTTGGAGGCTTGATTACAACGACAACCGATCCTGCCGCATCACAAGCGACTCCGCCACGCATTGCCGAGCGCTTCCCACGGCCGGAAGTTGAGTGGAGAATAAGAGTCATAGCTAGAGTGACAAAGCACTGGTGCACATGAAAAAGATTCTCACTTTCCACGGGCTTCTTCTTCAGGCATTCGAGAATCTGAGAAAAGTCGATGCTTGACCAAAAACTGGTACGTCCGGGAGGCACCGCGTTTTTGTGCTTTGTGAACAGGGGCGTGGGAGGCCACATCACGACTATGAGCTCAAAACGCGTTCGTTAGTCACTGGAGCAGAGTATGTTGAAACTGTAGAAACGGGACGCAGGATCTTTTGTTCTGCCTCATTTGTGTGGATAATCTCTTGGTGTCATCGGCCGTCGTTAATGAAAACAATGCGTACATCTCTGCGTTGGGTGTGAGCGGGTGACTGCCAGAAATGCCAATACCTCTTGGCGCGAAGCAAACCACCTCTTTGAGGCGGCTCATGTTTTCAGTAGCTACTCTTGGAGAGCCTTTTTCTAGTACGTTCTGTAGGTTGGAGGTTAACAGTGTTAATGAGAGGAGGAAAATAACTACCATGTCGACAGACAGCTGCATTCATCATAATCGCTGTCAAAACCCGGGCTGACGACACGTCGGCGTGCTTGTCTTGATCTCAAGTCAATGAGTGACGTGAATACAGTTTCCTTCTATGCGTCAACAAGTTTTTCTTAGCAAAATTAGAATTACGCTTAGGGTGTATGTAGCGATCTTACAAAGCCGGTAAAAATATGGCATGTAGAGCGCATGCCGGTTTCCTTCTTTCCTACTGCTTCGTGGTTGCTTCTTTGTGAAGATCATCGAGCGCGCTCAAATGTTGTTGGCTTGTTTGTATGCCTACCTTTTCTCTAAGAGAGCCAATGGTCTCCCGTCCGTAAAGCGCATACCCTTTTACTTAGCTTCCACGTGGCATTCCAGTCTATTCACGTAGGGTGTGTCCACCACAGAAAGATATCGCGGTGGCGCACCTGTGCCTCCAAGAAAGACCCTACCTGGCGTTCCCCGGTCAGTCCACTGAGATTTGCAACACTGTGGCGCTTTTGTTGACAAGAAGCGCGGTGCAGGACGAAGCAGCCGATCGCATTCTGCTGCCTTGTTTGACATCCTAGAGCGCGTACATACAACGGCGCGTCGCTCGCCTTTTTCAACATGACGGAATCCGAGCATCAGTCCCAGTCTTCAGGCACACGAGTGTGCTCCGTGGACAGCGCAAGCACCTGCCTTCCATTGGACCGACCGAGTCAACATACCCTTAGTTCAAATGAATCAATTGATCGTTCTTTTTCAAGTTTCACTCATTGCTTGGTTGCCTGCCTGAAGGTAAGTGTTTTTCAGGAAGACGGTTAGTGGATATCCTGGCATCTGGAATCGCATCTCTCACTATTGTAGAGGACGTTGTCAGGCAGTAGCCTGGATGTTACTCCAGTTGAAGACAATGACATGTTCAATGAGGCTTGCTAACACGTTTGCAACAGCGTGACCCGGATACGAATGGATGTCGTTAGTTGCTGCTGTCTCCAATCGTTTTGCCCCACCCCTGCCACTCCACATGGGCAAGCACTTAACCGCAAAACAGTCAGGTGCCGTTTCAGCGACAGCGGCCGTGCCCGTTAAACAATCTGTACCCATGTTCCATCGTCATCGAGCGGATGTACTTCTTCTGTGGCGCTAAATGTGCGTGATGTGGCGACTGAGTAGACGGTGCCCACGTCGTCCTCCACTGTGTGATGTCGAGTATGTTACCCCCCAAAACTCGCGCTGCATTGCGTACAGGACCTAAAAGGAGAGGCCAACGGCGTATACACACAGGCGGAAATATGTGTCGCCGCAGAACGAGTGAGATGGCCCCGTCTCTCCGAGAAATCAACACAAAGTACAGCAGGTGAATTATGCATCTCTCTCTGTAGATCCTCGTTGTGTAAATTTCGATAGCGCCAGTAACAAATCCATCGCGACTGGCTACCGATGTTTGGAAGCCACCACCGACAGGGAACATGCTTCCGCCTGTACCGCATCTGCCTATATCGGCAGAATTCATCCACCACGCAAGAGTGACGGGTTTTTTAGGCTCGACCTCAGAGCGTAGTATTACTGAAAAATCTGCCGACAACAAAGGCGGCACATTTTGCGAGCCCCCAATCGCACGGGCGGCCTGGCCTTATTTGACACCTGGCACAGGCACTGGACCAACAAAAACATGAGCGAGGAAGTCTACTGGTGATGGCTTCAACTATGCTGTTGCTGCTCGCTATTCTCACTGGAGGATGCAGCCTGTACTCTGCCATCAAATGTGAGTTGTAATAAAAGGGAGATAACATGTCCCTTTTTAGGCTCGGATGGAAAAACCTGAGTCTGTTGAGAGGTTGAAACGGTCAGCTGGACAGTGGTCCGCGGTACTCTTATTCCTATGTTATTGTGTCGTATAATGATGCCGTCCCATAATTCCTTGCACCGCGGCACGCTTTTCACGTCCAATTCAGTTATTCAAATCCACTGCGAGTCGACGGCATCTCCTTTGCTTCACAGCAGCGCTATGCCACCGGCTGCGAGCATCCGTGTATATATCGGGCTCCCCTGTTTCTCGTTGTCGCCTCAGGATGACAGGCAGGTGCACGTTCATCCACAACCCGTATCTGATGTGTGGGTCGGGTCTTCTGATCTTGGACGCGTGCCATGCTACGTCGAAACTAGCTTCCCAAAGACAGCATACATTGTTCGTGTCTCTTCTGGTTTGTGTGCTACGATGTTTTTGCCAGTGAGCGAGGGGTCGCTCAAGCTTGGCTCTCCAGGAAGCAGTTCGTACCCTTTTCAAAGCGACGTGTTAGCTCCATCTACTGGAAATAATGCCCAACTGCAAGAACACACCAGTCGGTGGAGAGGCTCCTCATTTCCATCGGGAGCGGTGGTGCAGTTCCCGAACATGGCGGGCAGTTCAAATTCCCCGTCATCCGTCAACTCGACAGTCGATGGCGGAGACATTTTCGCCGGCAGTGGAGGAACCGAACGGATGATTCCTCTCACTCTCCTCGCCAATGCGCCGTTCGAGGCTCTGCTGAGAACCTCCCTTGTCGTTCTTCGTGTGAGTGGGCAAAATGTTATGGGGACTGTCTGTTCTAGTGACACCCGCCGCAGATTCACTTGAGAAGCCCCCGTTAATTGCCAGCACTTGGCGAGTGCTGTGCAGCTCCATATCACAATCTCTGATGTATATAGAGGCCATCATATATTTATTCTCGCCAACCTACAGGCTTGGCAGTTTCTGCTTTTTGTGATACCCAACTCTCCACCCTTGGTTTCAGCTAAATTACAACGAAATACGGGCATACCGAGTGGCTACTGTTAGCCGAAACTTCTCCACCAATTCAACCGCGATAGAATTCGCTACTCGTGAGACGCTCTTGATCCAACCAGGTAATGGTTTATGACAGCGGCTTTCTCTACACCAGGATACACCAGTATACAGCCTTTCAAAAGGAGCTTACCGTGGTTATCGCAACTTTTGACTGCTGAAAAAGTTACGTAGTATCCTCCATGAAACCCTGGCGAAGGTGCGCAAGTGACGTACGCAGGTCAATTCGTTTTTTTACAGAATCGGGTATATATGTAAGGTTATGCATAGAAACAAGCAACGGCACTGTGCCCTGTTTGCCCTTGCTGTTGTATGAGTGTACCAGAGAGCATCGTTCCGTTTCTTCCTTTGTCCCAATCACTTCGCTGTACATCCTATGGTGTTTTCTCCATCATACCCTCCAGATGGTCTAGCAATACTCCTGGCACCGTCAAATGTCATATTGGCGGGATGGAATATTGAACCACCGAAAAACGAGGATCTACTATCATCTCTTCTTAGTGTAGCTGGTGGATTTCAAGGAGCAGCAGCCGGTCAAGCATATTCGTCGGCGAATCTTTTATCATCAGCCGCAAAACCGCTCACCAATGCGCAAGTGGCTGAGTGGCTACTGCGAAATGAAAGCGATGTCGTAGCAGGCGAGTCGTCCTCTGTCGGACGGCCAATTGAGGAAGCCGGTCTTTCTGCGGCTACGAGTTCTACCAGCACGAAGGCACCAGCTCCTGCGTTCCCGTTAACGGACGAGGAGTACAAGCAGCTGGACAAGGGCGAGCCTCTTCTAGAAGGCTTTCCTGTCCTTCCACTGTCCAGTAATGCATTGAGCAATACAGAGCAGGAGCTGTTACCCACATATCCTCCAGACACCGCGTCAGAGACCCCCGTCGACTCGCTGTTCCTTCAAAATCTTTCTGCAGCGATGAAAAATCCTGCAGTGGCACCTGATGGGAGCGTATCGCCGGTTCAGGTTAATGATCACGAGGATACAGCCACGGAGGGCAATCTGTACACCGACAATTAACTCGCCAACGAGTGCGGAAGCATACCTGTAATCGACAGGGCACAGCGTGCTGGCACTTGCTGAGCTCTGCCGTTCTAGTGAATCGGCCCCACATATATGGGAGAATTTGTCCTGCGTACGAGGCGAAACCTCAACCAAAACATCAGACTGTCAGCACAGCCCAGCTTAAGTTAGATGCCTGGCGTCGTTAGAGGGCGGCTGCCTCTCCATTGGAGAGGCCTCCTCATCACCCCAGTCAGGATTCGCCACCACTCTGAACGAGCACGAACGATATGCCAACACAGTAGAAAGACGAGGCGACCGTCGTCATTTAAATGTGGATAGCCAGGGGACTCTCCACTGAGTGCAACGGAAGGTGCGGCGCATTGTCGCGGGTTTATCATGGAACCCGGCCTCTCCCTGTAGCTGGCCACAACATTTTGGCACACATCTTACCGTCCTTGGCCACTAGGGTCGAGGATTTACGCTGCTGAAACCCTCAGTCTTTCGGTCAGGATTCGTGTGTCATTTCGCAGAACTCAGGGATCTGAGATGGAACTTTCCATCTCGCAGGGTGGCTCGCCAGCGCGCAAAATCCATATGTAGGAATTCTCGTGTCCCCCGTCCAAAATCGAACAGCTCGGTCAAGCGAAGCCTGTGCTTTATTTTACATACAAACGCATACGTCTACGAACTCATCCCCGCACATGTCATCAGCGCAGTTCTCTCTATGTCGTATCTGTTCTCCGGGTCGGCTGAGCCCTGCCGGAATGAACACCACAGTTGTTCTATCACAGCCTGCGCGTTTCGACAGTGTCGATAATATTTTTCAGCTTCTACACAAAGCCTCGAGCGTCTCCGCATATTGCTGGAAGCTTCTTCAGCAAAGCAACCCAGCACTTTCGTCTTGGACATGGCGGCATTGCTGTATCTGCAGAAGCGCTTTACCGTCCTGAAAAGAAAAAAAGTTGCCCTAACAAGCGGTAACATACCGATGAGCTTGTGTGCTGCTGGCGGATCTCTGGGGGGCTGGGCACACTCCTGCAACCAGAGACAGATCTAAAAGCGCTTCGCTGCGCCATGGGAGGCCCCGACTACCTGCACAGGCACAATGTGCCAGCCCTTATACGGGAACGTAGTCCATGCTGCTTTAATCGGACGCATTCCTCATGAAAGTCATGCTTACAGGTGCTTGCTTACCTCGTTCCTCCTCTCACCGCACGGGAAACAACACGATAGGCATTGCGTTCCACACCTGTTATTGCTCGAGAAAGCTTCGTGGAACGCCTTTAGCTCGTGCAAAGATGATTATCGACTCTGCTGTGGTGGACTCACAACCAGCTGTTATTCCCTTAGCATTACCTCGGAGTGGCGGTGATGAATAAAGAACATGCTGTGTGACTTCAAGCATTTTGCCCTGGTGCGACATATACATGGCCTTGATAGATTTGGGGGCTGCGAAGGCTGGCAGTGGAGTCGACCTTGGGTGCGATTGACAGCCTCGAGGTTCAGCTGAACCGCATGTCAACAGCAAGTACAAAATCCGGTAGCAAACAAAAGGTCTGCGCGAAACAATTGGGGGCCCCACACTCTGTCAACGTGTGTATCATTCGAAACCAATTAAACATGAAAGCAGGTGTCCCTAGAATCTGTTGGAAAGCATATGTTTGCTTCCGGAGGAACAGAAACTGTCTCCTTGGCGAGCTTTCGTTCAAATTCCTTCAACTGGGCCATGAATTTCGAATTTCTGTGCGAACGTCTTGCAGTAACTTGATGGTGATGGCGGAAACCGTTCCACAGCTGAAGGATTTGGACAGCAACAGCGAAAACATCGTTAGTCCGTCGGATATTTTGCCCTGTGGTACGATGAAATTTCCCGACGGGGGTACATACGTTGGCGAGTACAAGCTTGTGGAGAAGGACCAAATCCCTGAATACGTATATCACGGAAAGGGCAGCTACACAAGGGGAGGCTACAGCTGCTCCGGGGAATGGCGGGAGGGGCAGTTTGCAAGAGGAACAATAAAGTTTGAGGGCGGAGACACGTTCGACGGGCAGGTGTTTAACGGACTCTTCCACGGTTGGGGCCGCTACACTTGGGCGGATGGTGAACAGTCCTACGAAGGAACGTGGAGTCATGGTCTCATGGCAGGGACAGGAACGTTGTGCGTCAAGGCGCCTGTGCCTCTGAGGCTCCGTCTTAATGAGGTATCTGAGGCATCAAAAATGTCTTCGCGGCCATGCCAAGTTGTCACAGGCTGCTTTCGTCGAGGCAGATTTCACGAGGCTCCAGGCGTCCAAATGGTTAACCTGGCCGAATTCACGAAAACGTATGTAGCCGAATGGCGGGAAGTAGCCATAAATACTCTACGTGACTTGGACACAGCCCTCAAGCAAGGACTAGATATATCTGGCTACATAGCCGGCATTGGGACAGGGTCATTGGCGGCAGTGGCGTCTGTTTCAGGTGCCGGGACCTCGAAAGGCGTCACGAAACTAACGTCCGAAGGAAATGCATCTGTTGAACCAGACTCTCGTGCGAGAGGTGCGAAGAAAACGAATACCCGAACCACGACCAGAGGCCTTCCTGGCAAGCAGGGATCCTCCACCATCGCGGGCTTTGAAGCCAAACAGCGAGCCTGCTGGGCCTCGGGCGAATTCGGCGCTGAGAAATTTGTCGCACCTCCTTACCCACAGGTATCCGATTTTCACGCTGAAGGGATTTCTCGTTTAATGGGCGTCGTGTGTGGCGACATCAGTGGCAGTCCTGCAGTACCATGTGAGGTGCGCGTCCCACTGTCAGATGCCGAACTGGGTCAGCTCGTGACAGTGGATCCATCACGAGTTTCTAACGAAGGACGAAAATTTGGCCGTGGCTCTGGACAGATTATAGAAGTGACAGCGCGCATGGATGGGTCAAATTCATTGTTAGCGTCAATCGCTATGGTAAACTGCAACCATCTCACATCAGTTTCTGCTGCGGCAAGTTTCCAAATCATAGGACTCTCTTTGCCCTCTCTACAGCAACTGCGCAGGTTAAAGTAATGTTCATGGCAGACTGGCTGCTCCCTGTCAGACAGCCTAAATATGCGCCCGGCGCGGGGGTGGCACTAAACGGAACCCCGTCCCCATGTGACATGACCCCGTATGTCAGTCAGCTTCCACGGGAAGGAGGGGAACGACCGAAGAGGCACAGTGATTCAGTGGAGAACGAAGCAGAAAAGGCTATTATAAGAGGAGCACATATGCAAAAACGAGAGGAGGGAGAGATCAATGGATCAAGTAAACGAGAGGTGTAGGGAACGGAACAGCTCTGGGAGTGACAGAGCTTGCGATTTCCCATGACTAGTGTGACATCCAGAGACGGCCATTGGGCCTCTTTCTCCGGTACGGGGGTGCTCCTGAAAGGTCGGGAGATCTCGGCTCAGACGTTACGTTCCAGTCTTCCAGTCGTTTTATTTAGCAACCGAAGCCGTCCAAAAGGAATACACGGCAATGAACAACACTCGTGCAATCTGACAAGCTTTCGTAGCGGGCAAATAGTCCATTTGTTGCATAGTTAGTTCATCCGTTGATCTTAACCAAAGAAGCAGACTTCGCAGCGCCAGCAGTCGTGCATCCGGAGCAATGCCCGCCGCAACTGGAGAATCACTCGTCCGTTTCGCGCAGAGAAGAAATGGTAAATCGCCGACTGTCCCCCCGAACGAATTTCACCCCGAATTCAGTGGCAGCTTTGGATGAGAGTCTCCCACATGCCCGACTAATTTCTGATACAACGGAGAACTCCTGGCAAACGGTGACGACAAACAAGGGATGGCTGTTCGACTGATGGCCAACAGGATAGGCGAATGAGAATTGTACCACGCAATTGCTGCTGTACAATGAGGGACTCCACCGTTTAGCTGATTAGATGGCCGCGACAATGAAAGACGAGAACATAGCCGATAGCGTAATATGGCAAAAAAATGGTCCGCAGCAGGTTTTTAAGCTACGAGCGGAAGTATTCGATGTCCTGGGTGAAGGCCACCAGCATACAACCCTCCCGTCTTTTTATATCCCTCCCGTATATAATAACGGTTGCCTAGACACCGGAGAACCCGTTTGGCACAGTGGGAGAACGGTTATAAAGGGCAAGAGCTGGCAGCGAACACAAGGATATAAAATGTCGATGATTGATCGAAATTGAACAATTGCCTCCATTCAGCCTTTGTGAATTGACGGACAATCGAATATTTGTCCGTTGAAACGCAATTGAGGAAGACGTCACCTTGAATCTGCTCCGTACGTAGTGAAACTAGCAACATTCACCTCAATATGATGGTTCGACGAGCTGGACTGCGGAAGGCTGCTCCTTGAGTGTTTTTTCTTTGTGAAGGATCAGTGCCGTCGAGTAATCCTGATGGCCTGCAGGGGCTCCATCGCGTTGGTTGCACCCCCAACCGCTGTGTACTAAGTATCCCAAAAACCATCGTAGTCGGGAGTAAGAAGTTACCGACGATCTCCTGTGTTTCGCGACCAGGCTGGTTCCGGGCACATGGAAGACCATCACGTCCAGAAAACAAATGGGACGGCGGCAAGCTGTGGCGATTCTAAAAACGGTGAATTGGTGAGCAGGATTGGCACGCGTTGACACAGGCTAACAGTTGTAGACTGAAAAAAAAGGATGCTGAACTAACTCGTAACTCAACAATCCGGGAAAGGCGCGGAAGCGGTCTTAAGGCGCCCACGCCGCGTGTTCAGGACCACAGGCCAGTGTGTATCGTGAGATATGCGGGAGATGATGAGGAAAAAACAGATGTGGAAACGTAAAAAACGCCATGATATAATATGCCCACAGAGAGAACTTCACCTGATCCCCCCCCACCATAACTCCTACGGCTCGCCGTACGCGTGAGATAGGGTGTCGTTGTGATGTCCGATTTTTCCTATTGGAACGGGCACCTTTTTGGATACTTGAAGATTTCCAGTATTGAACAGGGTGCCAAACCTCGACGAGGGGCTGATTTGTCGCAGGTGCCGGAAAAGTAGCTTGCATAGTGAAGCTGTTGACCACACAAGGACTGTGACTCCTCTCCTCCACCATGTTAAACAGTAACGAGAGATATGGATCGAATCTGTCTTCTTCGAGCTCTTCGTCTGCAGATGGTTGCCATTCGGCGTCTTATCTCGGTGACGACATCATCCGATTGTCTAGTCATCCTGCAGGTAAACCCTCGTTTTCCGCTTCAATCATCTCTTTTGCCCAAAACGGCCCATTTCCGCCGCTATCGGAAACGCGACGCTCGGCTCGTGGACTATAGGGCTGACGAACAGATATGGGGGCTCGTCGGTCCATCAACTATGAGACATCTCCAGCCTCCTGGAAGGTTCTCCGCCTCCAGCACCAAGCGCCGCCGTCCCCCTGATTTAGGCCGAAGTCGATGTCGATCATCCTACGACGGGCGGGTCCACAAGATTCTTGATGAAGCCAAACTCTCCCAAAACATGAGTCTGGTTAGAAGTCAGACATTCTGCTGACACTGAGAACAGCGACCCAGGAACGAACCACAATGCCGAAGAGCGACAGCAGCGGCAGAAATAGATAAGGCTCTTCCACGTACGCCATATCCTATGATGTCTGCCGCAGGACACCTCAAGGAAACTGGAGGCCGCTATGCCTGTTGTTGGGGAAAAAATGTTTGGCCTTCTCGCAAAAAGATTTCGATTGTGCTCTTCCTCGGCCGCTGCCCCACTGCATGTTCGGACAGCAAGAAATCTACACCATGCTGGAGGTAAGTGAAGCCGTCTACAAAGCCCCACCAGCACGATAGTGTTTTTCACCTGCACTAGAGGAATACGAGAAGTGGCAAGGCGTATCAGCTGGGACTCTGTATTTCAAGAGTTTGGTCCTCTCTTCAGCTGGACCGGCGCTTAGAAAGCACCAGCCACCGAGCGTCGACGGCTGCCTTGCTGATCAAAGCCGGCTAGCGAGCATGGTTGACCCCGCCGGACAGCAGCTATCAATGAACCAGTTGAAGACGCCTTCTCTGTCGCCCACCTGACGAAGCTGGCAGCAAAAGGTTGCCTGTTCATTTCGAGGTGACTCCATGACGAGACAGGTTTAATCAACAGCCGTAGAGTAGCATTTTCAAGAACTGGTTCCAGGACCACCACTAGAAGTTTTCGGTCTAAGCCTCAAGCTAGTTTTTGCACTGTTCCGCTTTTAACCGGACAACTGAGATGGCATTCCATTCAGTATGAATTCATAATTGAGTTAAATGTATGGCTTTCCGCATTGGGACTCGCAGTCGATGGGGCGTGAACACTGTTGGAGAAGAATTATGCAACAGTCTGGGGAGCAAGGACAGCGCTCATGCGGGGGGCTGCGCATATGAGTTCGACATCAGTTAGCGAGCACTACAAAGATGTTTTGTTGCTGGCGTAAGAAGCCCAGGTTCATTTCCCCTGATATATCCAGCACTGCAGGGTCCCCTTATAGAGATGGGATTTTGCAGAGGTGAACGAAATTTGTTAATGATTCCTCGTCATAAACACCTGCTATATGTGGTCAAAAAAAGGAGTGGCGGAACAGAAGTTCGAGCTTATACAGTTTTACATTAAGCTATCTGCGCTGCACTTCGTTTGGAAGCGCGAACAATAAAACCGTCCTCACAAGGTGCGCCATCTCGCTTTTCCGTCCCACCTTGCCGAGGCAACAGACGCTTTGTTGAAAAACAGTGTGTGACTCGGGTCAAGGCAGGCAGCAGTAAGCGGTGAATTTGCCATGAATCGAACAAAGGCTCAGTCATACACCGAGTGCATTGTTGTACCCGGTTTCCTACATTCGTCTCTTCTGGCCATATTTGCCTTCACCTAACTAAACGACATACATTTCGGTGATACCGTGGCACTTGTAGAAAGCACGTCAGCATCTATATCTCAGCCACACCGTTGTACTGTTTCACTTTTGTTCGCGTCCGACACAGTGGTGGGTGAGCGTAGGCCAGTCCCTGGAAAGTCGGCATCGCTCATCGCTGTCACCCTTCGACAGTTGGTTTTCGCTGCTTCACCATGTAGCCTTAAAACGTCGAGAAATCATTGGCCGGCGCCAGTATGAACGACACAAAATGGCACGTGTCGCCTTGCAGCGTATCCAAGGCGCGAGTTCGTCCAGGCGCATGCAACGGTACATCCAAAGACGGCTCCACATGAGCCGCTAAAATCTTGAAAACGGACGCCGGGGGCAAAAGAAAGCTTCACAAGCTGTGGCAACCTTATTCTTCAACTGCGGGTTAGTTTTTCTGAGTAATGCAATATTTCCTCCGTCGGAGATTTGATGCAAAGAAGCTGCATGCATCGCTGTGGCTCTCACATGCAAAGTAAAAATGGGCACAATTTGTCCGTGATTTAGGATGTTTCCTTTTCTTGCCGATTTAATTCAACAAGCAGCAACTGCCTCTCGCTATTGATTCGTCTCTCGTTTCACGTTTCTTCCAATCGTGGTTAGTAACCACAGCTTTCTCCGGCGTTTCATTGACCAACTACCAACCAAGGTGATTTATGGCGTTCCAATGTAGCGTTGCCTGCTCTCAATCTCTGTAGGTTCTTTGCTTGACAAGCGGTATTCTTTAAACTCTGACCTGAGCTCGCTCTCCACTTTTCACTCGATTTCGAGAGGAAACTCTACAAAAGGAGACGAGCGGCACACTCCGTCCCCCCGACTTTTTCGGCACTCAGGATTCCTAGACAACGCCTAATGCTGCACTGTGTCCAGTTTCTTTCGGAATTTCATAACCACGACGCTCTCCGTCCTCAGTATGAACTCGGAGGGAGCTGCATCCCTTTTTCCTTAAACAAAAATCTTCGTTTCCCCTTTTTTTGCATTGTTTCTCTGCGCCAACTTGATAGGTGTCAGTGCGCCGGCACCAACATGCCCCCCCGGTCGCTGCCGCCTTGAACTGTTTTCCTCAGCCTCAAGCTCCGTATACACTCGCGTGGGTTGCCACAGTTCGCCGCTCGTTACGCGTTTGTAGAAATTCTGACGGCGAAGAATGCTTTTTTCCGAGTTCGTGCGGCAATTACAAAGTCACCGTTTTGTCAGGCCGCACAGCTCTTACAGGCGTTTCTGTGAGAGCTAACAAAACCGTCCACGTGTTTCTCTATCAAGATGAAAGGGACAAACTAGCGGCAAAGAAAAGGGAATCCGGAACTCGTTTCTTGAGTGTGAATGATAGAGTGACATTCACTCGACAGCCGAGAAGTCACCCCCTTGCTCTCTTGCTTGTTGCCAGGGAACCCACCGAGAAAGGTACCTGGCAAGCAGGAAAACCCCGCTGGGAGGCGATTTCGAGTGGGATGCTTTGGCGGACGCTGTTTCCAAAGTGACGTCCGCAAAATAATTCATCCACGTCCCCCTCTCTAGGACGCAGAAAGGGGGCTCAGATTGATCTCGGTCGTGGTCCGCCTTGCGACATTTTCTCCTCTCGTTTGTCGCCTCTGAGCCGACGCCTCTTGTTTTGCTCCGAAAGAGCGCACGTTTTTGCGTTTGCTCTTCCCTCTCGTCCTCGACGCCTCTAACCCACACAATGGGGATCCTGGAAGTAGGTCTTTTCAGCCGTTCAGCAAACACTGCGCCTGCGGGCCCCAGACTCTGAGTGCGGCGTGCATGCGTCGACAGGGGAACACGCAGGAAACGGCCGTCCTGTCTGTCCTTTCTCTCCGTGCGGCGGAACTAGAGGGACCAGCAAACAGTGGGAAAGCACCACGGCTCCGCTTTGCAGTTCACGGGTGTTTTTGCGTCAAAAGGCGAAGGTCTCCCCGACACGCAGGCGATGGGAACATGGAACTCCGTTTTCACAGAAGGCTATAAAGGCTGTCTGTGCACAAAAAGACCCAGTCTGCGGTTGCCACATCTGTTTGCGAGCTCAGTGTCTCTGTGGGGGATGCTGCGCCGACGACCGGGGAGGTGTTTGAATGCGGAGACACTTTGACGCCCCGACGCTACGTTCCTCGCCCACGGTGCTTCTCGCAGTTCGCCCCGCTGTTGCGACATGATTCGCTGGTGTGTCTCTGGCCCTTCGGCGACGGAAAATCCGTCCGGCTTTGCGGATCCTTTTTATGCACGTTCTTGTGTAGCACGTATTTGTGCGTCTGCGTCTCTGCCCGCTCAGCGCATCAAGGAGATCGAGGCCGAAATGGCCCGAACTCAAAAGAACAAAGCCACGGAGGTACGGTGTTGACGCAGGACAGCCAACCCTCCTCGCGCGAAGAACACACGCAGAAACCGGGAGAACAATTCGAGGAGACAGGAGTGCCCCGGCATCCACGCTTGCGAAACGCCGCCGGTGACCTAGCGCGAAAACCCTTGACTGGGCGGTTCACCTCTCCGCAGCCAGCTCGGCTGCATGTGTCTCACGTATGATGTCTCGTGGAGCCGGCAGCACCGGGGCCAGCGTTGTTTTTTCCAAGCTATGTTTGTGAATACTTTTCGAGACGGCGTCGCGTCTCGCCTTGTCTTTAGATTCATTGGACGCTAGACTCGTGTTCGTTTGCTGGCGCGTCTCAGCACCATCTCGGCGGCCTGAAGGCGAAGCTGGCGCGCCTGCGTTCACAGCTTCTCGAGACAAACAAAACGTCAGGAGGCGGCAAGGGCGACGGCTTCGACGTCGCGAGGTAGGCCCCTTGCATGCGGAGTTTGCCCTCGAAGGAATCGCTCTTTTTTCTTTTCCTCTCATCGTAACGTCTTGGCAGTGCTCCGTGTGCGGCCGAAACACATCTGTGTCGCGACGGCCATCCGCACATGCATACATGGGGTGCGGTTATCTATCTATCTATCTATCTATCTATCTATCTATCTATCTATCTATCTATCTATCTATCTATCTATCTATCTATGTAACTATCTATCTATTTATCTATCTATGTGTATATACTCCACATACTATATATAAGTATACAGATAATGCATGTAATCTGAAATGTATACAATGTAGCATCTATACACATGAATATTTGAAGCACGTCATCTGCGTTTGAAATATGCTGTCTCAGACAAGGAGATGCTCGCGTGTGCATGATTGGGTTTCCATCTGTTGGAAAGTCGACTTTATTGAATTCCTTGACGGCCACGTCATCTCAACCGAGTGCTATGACTGCTTCTGCCTCGGGACCGGCTGCTGACAAGGACTCGGTGAAGGTACTCTCTGCTGTCGGTAAGATTGTCACCTTGTTCGGCCAGTCTCTCTGACCATGCGCCGCGGAGCATCAGCTGCGGGTGGGTCTTCTTGTCCACTTTTTGAGGTTCGATTGATAGACCACGACGCGTTGAGCGAGAGAGAGCTTGGTTGTCTGCATCTATTATCCATATGGAGTCATATTCAGTATCCTAGGTACTCTAATGTTTCTCTTGCGCAGGATGGAAATCGGGTTTTCCAGGGGTGCTGACAAGCGGAACCGATGCCTTCTCACGGGCATCCACTTCTGAATCTGTCGCGGCGGACCGGTGTGCTGCTTCTGGTGCACGAGTAGCCATGCATGTCTTTTTGAGAGCCTGGCGGCTGTTTTGTGCCGTAGGAGCATACGAGTTCACGACGCTGTGTTGCCAGCCGTCGGTGTTCTACGTCAACAATGCAAAGATTCAACTTTTGGATCTGCCGGGAATCATCGAAGGAGCTGCGGAAGGCCGAGGCAGAGGTCGCCAGGTAGACCCTCGAGGCGTGTCAGAGGAGAGGCGGGGCAGCGTCCGTAGTACCCAGACACTCCCCCTGCATCTCGCCATGGGCGCCGTCATCTCTGTCTCTCTACACGACGCCGCGATGGATCTGATCATACCGCTCTATGCAACTTTTGCGTACACGTAGACTTCCGAAGGTGATCGTCTACCTGTAGCTACCGAACTATCGCTCTCCTGAGAGTAGTTTTTCTCTACATTTCTATGTGTACATGTAGATGTAAGCATGTATATGTATAAGCAATTATCCGTATACAAGCAAATATAGTTATATGTAAATAATATGCATATATACGCAACTTTGTAGGGCGGGTACAAGACAGCCGGAATCGCCCTCAGAGGGCGGAAAGCACACGAGGGAGTGGCGAAAAGAGTTGCTTCCTTTTCTGTTTGCCGGCACGTGCTTACCCACGGCCTCAGGCAGCGAACTGTATAGCAGTTGTTTGCAGGCTGAGAAACGCACCGGAAACGTGAGAAAACAACCCGACAGGGAGCAGAAACCGAAAGGGGTGAAACCTTGGGGGAGGCGCCAAGACAGCGAACGGTGGACAAGCAGGAAACAGGAAGGGAAGGGACGACTGAAACGACGCAACGTTCCCCACACGTTTCACACGCTTCTATTGAAACTCATACACGTGGACGTTCAAATGGTTTTGAAAGGAAGTACATCCAAGACAGGAGTGCCGCGGGAAAAAAAAGACAGGGAGAGACATAACCACACCCGACACACGCAGCTGTCATCACCAGCACGAGACTCATCGTGGCCCACGTCGAAGGCGAAACTACAGGGAGACGGCGGAAAACGAAAGCATTCAAGAATGTGTTTTGGTGCGGCGGCGTTTCCCGGATTTGTTCTTCTCAGGTCATTGCTGTGGCGCACAGCTGCGATTTGATTCTCGTCATCCTGGACGCCACAAAAGACGATCGCCAGCAACAGCTTCTCACCAGGTGCTGGCGTTGTTCGTTCGTTTCACCCTTTTCTCCTCGTCGCTTTGCCCCGGATCGCGCGCGTTGCTTTTGGTTCGTTTGCGGGCGGCTCTCCAGGCCTTTCCCCGGCGTCATTTGCTACGCGGACTGCGTCGCTTTTTTCTGTGCCTGCTGAGTCTCGCTAGGCGCGTGCCTCGCCCGCGCCGGGGTCGGTCTCTCGCCAAGTGTCTCCGCCGTCCAGCGGCGTTGCCGTGGGTTGCCGTATAGCCTCCTGTCTCCTTCCGGTGTGCTGCATCAGCTCACCCGAAGTGGGCGTCTGGGTTAGGTCTTGAGCGCCGTTGACCGGTTCAGAGTTCTTTAGTGGCAGCAGAGAGCACAGCTAAGAAGATAACTCTTGGGGAAGCACAACCCACTGAACGCCCGTCGCTCGTGTGTCCGAGAGTGGGCTCTCGATGTTTCCGCCCAGCGCGTCGGTGCGACACAGAGGTGTTTTTCGGATTTCTCGGCGGACTTTGAGCCTCACGTGCGCCTCCTTCCGCTTTGCGTTTCGCAGGGAGCTCGAGGCGGTTGGCATTCGCCTCAACAAACGGCGGCCAAATGTAAGAAGAGAAAGAGCGCGCGCGTTTCGCTGACCGCCGATCGAGAGAGACGCGACCGCGTCTTCTCGCCTCCGTAGAGACCCGTGCGTGCAAAATGCACCGACCAGTTTTACGCGCCGGCTCCTGTATGTAGCCACGCAGTCGCGCTGCCTTTGGTATAGGTCTGTGTCGTTGAACCCCAAGTTCCTCGCTGTCTCGACTTCTAAATAGACAAAACATAGTGGCATATACTTATACATGGATAGGTCCCACTGCCCCTCCATGCATGCGCATGCGATGGCTCGGAGCGCTGACATGTATCTGTGTGTGTCTGTTGAATCTGCATGCGGGTGTCTCTCGCTGGTTTGACTGTCGCTCTGGTTTTCTCTCGCAGATCTCGCTGCGCATCAAGAAAGGCGGAGGCTTGACGGTGAACTTCACCGTGCCTTGCCCCCGGGTACGTGAAAAACGTTTCCTGGCTGTCACGCTTCCGGCAGACTGATCCGATGCCTCTGGAGTCTCAGTGTCGCTTTTCTGTGCCTTTCAGTCGAACCCGCCCGTCGGTCTCTCGTTCTCTGCTCCCCTCTGCCTGTTTCTCCGCGCTTTACTCTCTACACCGACATGGTCTCCTACGTTTCTGTAGATATACACATACTTATATTTGGACATCACAAAAACAAATCTATACGTACAGATTCGCATACGGGCGAATATCTATCAGCACATTTCCACACACACCCTCATACACATCTATACTCATATATGTATGTATCTATGTATGTCTATATATATATATATATATATATATATATATATATATATGTATATAGATTGAAGAACATGTGCGGGGTCACTTTCGTCGGTGGCTTTTTTGCATCACCGTCTGCAGGCGGCTGGTTGATCGAAGGCAACCGAGTGTGGTGCGGCCGTGATCCAACGGTTAGGCAAGAATTTCCTTCAGTCTTGCGAGTTCGCCTCTGTCGATAAACGCTCACGTTTTTCTTCCGATTCCGAAGACTGGCCTTTTAGTAACGTGTGTATTAACGGGGGCGCTAGCCTCTCGAAACACGACGGGGACTCTGTCGGAGATTCTGGCGCTTCCTCCTGGTCCCCGTCACTGACCTGCCTGAGCGCTGTCCCCCCTCGAACACCGCTGCCCCGTTTGTCGTGTCTTCTGTCTTTTCGTGCCCTCAGCTAAACCTCAAGACCGTCCAGCAAATCTTGCAGGAGTACAAAATCTTCAACGCCGATGTTGTTATCCGCGAGGATTGCACCGTAGGCTTCTCCCTTGGTTTTTCATCATGCGTCCTGTCCTCGTGCTCTCTTCCTTCTCTCTGCTCTTCCGGTTCTCTCTCTGCTCCCCTTTCGCCCCCGACTTTCGTCTTTCTTGTCGTTCTTCTGTGTCGTCTCTCTTCCGGCTCTTCCCAGTCTTCCTGTGTTTGCTGATCTTCCTCGCCGTGCCCTTCTTCGCTCTCTGGCGGCATCTGCAGTCCCGCAACCCCCCGGCTCCGATTCGGCCCTTGTGTCTCTCAGGCGCTTCGTCTCTTCCCGCCATCGCTCGTTTCACTTTTCGCAAGGTCTTCACCTCTCGCCCGTTCTCTTCGAACCTCTCTGCTTGTCCTGCCGTCTGTGTCTCTGTCGCGGTGCTTCGCGTTTTTCTTTCCTTTTCTGCTTGTCGATTCATCTCCTCGTGTCTATCTTTGCGTGAGTGCCTCTGTAGGCGGACGAGTTTATCGACGTCGTGGAAGGCAACCGGAAGTACGTCAGATGCATCTATGTGTACAACAAAATCGACATGTTGCCTCTGGATGAGATCGACAAGATTGCCCGACGGTAAGTGGTTCACATTCTGCTTGGATGCTGGCCGTTCCGCAAGTGTCTCCGGCACTTCTGGCCCGCGGCCTTGTGGTTCTTTCCTCGGCGTTTTTTTCTTCCTTTCGTATATGCCAGTTCGTCGCGCCGCTCGACCGCTTCTCTCGTTCCTGCCATGCTGTCTCCCTGTCGCTCCTTCCCACAAACCACAGCTGGGTTTCAGCGGTCGTGTGGGTGTGTGGGTTCGTCTTCTCTGAGGATTTCGCCCCTCTGTTGGGCAGTCCGCCTGCGACTGAGAGTGCCTTGCTCTCATCCTCATCCAGCTCATGAGCCGGTCTCCTTACCCTGTCTCCATTCAACTCGTTTGTTTCATTCCTGTTCTCCCTCGCCAGCCTTCTGTTTCCTCCCCGCACTGCTGCAATCATTCTTACGATCTTTCTTCGTATCGGTCTCTCCTCCCCACTGCAACTTTCCCCCGCTGTGTCTCTGTCTGCGTCCGTTTTTCTTTCGCTTCCCCTGTCCCCTTGCCTGCGTCTTTTCTCTTCCTGCTCCCACTGCTGCTTGTTCTCTCTCTACGAGTGCCGCTTCGGTCAGGCCCTACAGCGTCGTTATCAGCAGCGGCGCGCTGTGGAATCTCGAGCAGCTGAAGGAGCGAATCTGGGAGGAGCTGGGCATCTCGCGAGTGTACACGAAGAAGAAGGGCCAGTTCCCGGATTTCGAGGACCCGGTCGTCATGACGGAACAACGAGGTACTTCCAAAACCGTGACCGAATAAGAACATCTAATCCTTTTTCTCTGTATCCCGAGTTGTTTGGTGAGAGCTCTAGCTCGATCCTTCTCTGCCACGCGTTCACCCCTGCCGCCAGACACAAACATACCCACAAAGAAGGAAATAAATACATTCAGGAATGTATACATCCTGTCATTCCTTTCTCGCTTTGCGGCAATCAATATTCTTTCATATATATATATATATATATATAGATGCATTTCTAAACGTCTCCTTCTCTTTACAGCCAGATATATATATATATATATATATATGTGTAGTGTTTGGTTTCATACTGCCGTGGCGATGAATGTGTGTTGTCTTTAGAGATTGCTTGGTTCCTTTTTTTTCTCGACATCCAGGCGACTAGGCCTCCCCATGCCTCACGGAGGCGCGTCAGTTTCTGCGGAGGTGTGCAGACAGACGGGTCGTCCAGCTGAACGTTTGCTTCTCGCCTGTATAGCCTCTGGAACAACTTTGTCTCCTTCGCGGCGTGTGGCTCGTGTCCCCATAGGCCCCTGTACAGTAGAAACGGCCGTTGCAATGATTCACAAGGTACGCGCCTCCAGTTTCTCTTGCCCGCCGTGTGCGCAGCTTGTTTCTTTTCTCTCCGCAGTCGCTTTGACCTTTGGGTTTCTGTCTCGCCGTCGCACCAACTGGAAGGCGTTCTGCTCTCCATGTTGCAACGCACGAAGGCGCCTGGCCTGACCACGCGGCGTGTGGAAACCGAATATATTCTTCGCATGCAAGTCGCCACGCCTCTTTTGAGGCATGTGCTGACTCTGTAGTTGCAATGTGCAGAATCACGCAGTAGTCGACGAAGGCGCCCACTTCGGTGGGGTCACAGCGCGCCTACCGATCTGTCTATATATTGCTGCGTCTGTCTGTCTTTCTACCAATCTATGTTTACATATATATATATATATATATATATATAAGCAGATGCATGCAAGTATGACTGCCAGCACCTGGTGCGTTTAACTTGTCGTTTTGTCAAAGGTAGGTGTATTCATCTGTGGATCGGTTTCTTTTCGTCTCGCATTGCAGGTTGTGGGCACGCGCATGCATGCAACTGTGATTGTGTGGTGTGTGGAGGCATACCCACATGCAGCTGTGTGGTTTCGATTGTCCTCTCTTTTGCTTCAGGAACTGTTGAAGGATTTCAAATTCGCCCTCGTCTGGGGATCTAGCGCAAAACACAGCCCTCAGCACGTTGGCCTAAGTGCGCCGCTTGCGTCCTTTCCTCGTTTCCTGTCCTCTTCTTGAGGAGACCTTTCTCGTTTCATAGCCCTCGCGGGCGTTGCTCTCTTTTTCGCCGTTTTTCTTTCGTAGATCTCAGAGATACGACGGTGACGCAACCACGTGCGGCCGCTCCGTCTGTGAAAGTGGAATCGATTCTGAGTAGAACTGTGCCTTAAGGGCTGGCTCGCTTTCTCCGTTCTCGTCCACACTCGGTCCCCCTTTTTTTTTCTCCTCTTGTTTGGCGTGCTCTTTTTTGCCCTTCGTTACCACTTTGGCTCTGTCTCCCCAGTTTCCGTTCTGCTCGTCTGCCCATCTTTCTTCCTCGCCACGACGCCCTCCGTCGTTTCTTCCTTTTCGTCGATTTTCGTGTCAGCGATGGTGTCGCAGTTCCACAAACGTCAAAGACCCACAAACCGGCCGTGATCCGTGCTTCTGCAGTCTTTGATTTTGTGATGTGCGTGGGATCTCTCAGGTCACCGCCTCGCGGACGAAGACGTGCTCCAAATCTTCAAACGAATATGAGGGCGCACGCATGCAGAGGCGAGAAACCAGGAGACAGCGAAGACGAAAAGGAAGACGAAGGTGACAGGAAGAACACAGGAAAGAAGACCTCTCGTTCACCGGAAACACTCGCCCAGAAAGAAAACAGACTATTCTTTTTCGATCGGCCTTCTTCTCGCCTCGCCTCGTGGGGTTCTGCTGCGCTCCGGCGCCGGTGTTGCTGCCAGTCTCATTTGTCGACTTTTTCTCTCTCATGCCCCGGCTTACCCTCGCTCTCGCCTTTTCCTTTTTCCTTTCGGGTGTTCTGCCTGCCCCGCCCGGACCGTGGTTTGCCGCTAGGCTCTCACGTTCTCTCTGTTTTCTTTCAACTGTCTCTACACTCTTTCGCTTCGCCCGTTCCCCGGGGTGGCGGCGATTTTCCGCCTCGGTCACCCTTCCCGGCGACCCGTGTAACAGCCGGTCTCAGCAGATATGTGCGAACGCCGTCGCTTCCCGGGGGAGAAACCACGTGTTTCCAGTTGCCCGGGTCTCCGAGAAAATCCGAAGTTTCCACTCTTCCTGACGCAAAACCCCGCACCGGGCCTCAGGCGAGTTGCCTCTTCCCTCATACTCGGAGCGACGCGAGAGTCGGGCATACACAGAGAGAAGCGTTTGCTCGTAAACATTGAGACGGAGTCCTCGCAATGACATAAAGGCACACACGCACATGCATAGTTACGTATACAGAGAGACATATATGATTTAGGGAAAGACTTGGAGGCGAGCACTGCGTGTAGAGAGGCGAAGGCCACAGCGGCGAGGTAGAGAGAGAGAATATAACAGGGGACGAGAGACGGGAACACACCGGCTCGGAGCCGTCGCTGTTTTTTGTGTCGATTTATCTTCGACGATTGTTCCCACTCGGAAACGGCAAACAGACCGTGATTCAGTTAAGCAGTCGCGTAAGCTTCCAGAAGGTGGGGGCGCGCCTCTCTGGCAAGGAGCACACACGCCTTCGAAATAAAGTTAGCTCGAATCGTAAAGCGTCCTTACTACCGGCCTGGTTCTCTGCTTCTATACTAAACTGACAGATTTACTCACTACACCCACCAAGCAAACAAAAGAACGGGGCGGCGACAATGGAATCCAACTTTTCTTGCTGGGAATTCTGAAATGACCCTCGCCATGTGTAGCGGCCGGTCTGGGGTGAACCAGGGACGGCGCGTTGTAGGGATTTGTCGTTCTGTAGAGCTCTCCTTTCAAGCACGTCGGCGTCATCTTGCGCCTTTTGCCTCCGGTGAGGCGCTGCAGAGTGCTGGTTCTGTGTCGCTGGGGTCGGAATCGAAAGCGCATATTTCGCCGGACTCTTCTATGTCGCGGAACCCGCGCAAGGTCTGTTGCGCTTGCCATCCCTGACACACTCACGCCTCGCATCTCTTTCCAAGGGCCATAAAACACACTGCCCCTTCGAAACGCATGCACTTCCTTTTACAATCATGGCTTTGTATATACATATATATATATATATATATATATGTATATGTATATATATATATATATACATATATATATATATATATATACATATACATATATATATATAT
Organism: Neospora caninum Liverpool; assembly: GCF_000208865.1. Lineage (NCBI taxonomy): Eukaryota > Apicomplexa > Conoidasida > Eucoccidiorida > Sarcocystidae > Neospora > Neospora caninum. The sequence continues at coordinate 2,392,884 of NC_018395.1, read as the reverse complement.
ATATATATATATATATTCTGTGGGCATGTTATGAGTGCATCGGCGTGCTTACGACTGGGCTGGTTATGGCAGCGATATGCCGGAGTCTGTTGGGAGATGTTAACGTGGAAGCGGGCTAGTCGCCTTGCGAAACCCGCTCCATCGGCGTTATACAAATCGGAAACAAATCGACGCCGGGTCTCAAAAAAGATCTGTAAATTCCGTTTAGTGTGCCTAGAGGAACGACTTCGTGCCTTCGTCGAGCAAGGCGGACGCTGCACGTGCTGAACTGCGGATTTAGCAGCAGACAAGGCGAAAGAAAAGAGAAGCGTAAACATGCCAAAGAGACGGAGGGATGAGCAGAGTCCCCCAAGCGGGGAGAGAAAAAGAACTTGAGAGACTACGAGCGTGTGGACAGTCGCACCAAAAGCGCACTTTAGGGCCTGTGAGGTACGATTTGTAGGCACGTCTCGGAAGAAAGGTGAGAAACAAGCGAGAGAGAGGAAGAGAGGGAGAGAATTGCACATTCAGAAGAGCCGGTGTGTCTGTCGACGTGACGCCAGTGCCGATGTGTCCGAGAGGGCTCCTGCGGAGGAAACAGATTCCTCAGACAGCGACCATCTTTCTACGGGAAAGAAAGCGTCGCAACAAAAGGCGGAGAAGATGTGCCTTTATATGGGGCCAGCGACTTGTTGCGAACTCTAGTTTCGTGACGAAAACTCTGCCGTTAATTTTTTATCTGCGGAGGGCGAGCAGATGTGTGCGAAAAGCAGAACGCATGTGCATGCGTGTGCTGCGCACGTCGCAGCGAGAAAACGCCGGAAATTGCGGTTTTCCGATTCTTTTTCAACGCTTTCCCGAGCCACCTCGTCACCAGATGTGTAGAGCCAGAGTGAACGGAGGTTGGTCCGTTCAGGTTCTCGTCTCGAGGCGGTTTTTTGCTTGTCGGGAAACACGGCACGTTCCGTGTCTCGTCTCCCCCCTACCGAGAGATACGGACGCTTTCCTCGCGCTCTGCCTTTCCAAGACGTCCCAGGCGACGAACGCTTCCGGCTCATAGGGCTGCGGCCGTTCAACAGGTTTGCTTCACCATGGCATCAATCAGACGCGATCTGCATTGGTCCTCCCTTCCTCTCTGACCCCCGTCAGTCCTTCACCCATACCGCCTTCCGCCGCCTCCCTTCGCCGCATTCCTTTGTGTCCTGGGTTCCCCCTCTTCTTCTTCTACCCCTGCATCCAATCTTTCTCTCTCTCTCCTGCCAATATGTCTTCCTCTGCCTCTTCCTCCCCTTCCTCTTCTTCCCCTTCCTCTTCTTCCCCTTCCTCTTCTTCCTCTTCTTCTTCCCCTTCCTCTTCTTCCTCTTCTTCTTCCCCTTCCTCTTCTTCCTCTTCTTCTTCCCCTTCCTCTTCTTCCTCTTCTTCTTCCCCTTCCTCTTCTTCCTCTTCTTCTTCCCCTTCCTCTTCTTCCTCTTCTTCTTCCCCTTCCTCTTCCTCCTCTTCTTCTTCCCCTTCCTCTTCCTCCTCTTCTTCTTCCCCTTCCTCTTCTTCCTCTTCTTCTTCCCCTTCCTCTTCTTCCTCTTCTTCTTCCCTTTCCTCTTCTTCCTCCTCTTTTTCCTCTTCTTCTTCCCCGTCATCTTCCTCTTTTTCTTCCTCTCCTTACCCGTCATCTTCTTCTTCTTCCTCTTCTCCTTCCTCTTCTTCTTCTTCCTCTTCTTCTTCCTCTTCTTCTTCCTCTTCTTCTTCTTCTCCTTCCTCTTCTCCTTCCTCTTCTTCTTCCTCTTCTTCTTCTTCTCCTTCCTCTTCTCCTTCCTCTTCTTCTTCCTCTTCTTCTTCTTCTCCTTCCTCTTCTTCTTCCTCTTCTTCTCCTTCTTCTTCTCCTTCCTCTTCTTCTCCTTCCTCTTCTTCTTCCTCTTCTCCTCTTTATTTTGGAGCACGTCACCAAGCCCCGCGATCCTCCTCGGGTGTGGCGAAAGTCCGAGTCGAAGTGAGGGAGTTCGAGACCGCCCTCGTGGGGTTCCTCAGAGCCTCAGCAGCGGCGGTTGGCAGCGCCCGCGCGCTCTCTGCTCAATGTCCGTCCCGAACAGACGCCGCGACAGCACTCCCAACCCCTGCCTCGTCTCCCTCCTCTTCGTCCTGTCCTTCCGCTGCCTCTCTCCATCCTTCCAGTGCCTGCCGGACCGCCGTTTCCGCTGCCGTCGCGGGCGGCGAGAAACTGCTGCGGCAGACCCAGGCGCTTCACCAGTCTCTCGGTCTCCTGTCTCCTTCTCTCTGGACCTCCCGCTCGAGTTCCTGCAAACTCGGGGACGGCGCCTGCGGGAGTGCGAAGCCGCGAGACGCCCCAGAGGCCCAATCAGCCGGTGGACCCGTCGAGGACGCGGAGAACCAGGCGCCGCAGAGGGAGAAGACAGTCACAGTCCTGGTCGCCAAAAAGGTTGCGGCAGGTTTCCTCTCTCTCCACGAACTGGGGATGCAGCTTGTTGCCTGCCTCGAACGTCTCGAGCAACTCGACCGCGAACGTTCTGCCTCTTCGCTGTCGGCGGCTGCCCCCGTGATCGATGTCTCTGCCTTCCGCCCGCTAGTCGAAGTTCTTTTTCCTGCCTTTGCAGCGCTTCTCCTCATCTGCCAGCGTGTCCACGAGGTGTATCGACAGCGGCGCAGCCCCGACGAGGCCGCAGCGCCTGCGTCCTTGGCGGCGTCGCCTGCGTCTTCTTTCCTTTCGTTTGTCTTTGGCGGCGCGCTCGTTCCCGCAATTCGCTTTCTGTCTCTCGCGGCTGTCAAGGCGAGCAGCGGCTGCCTTCTTCAAATCCTCGCCTTCCTCCGTCTCACCCTCTCACACGCCTGGCCTCTCCACGTTCTCGCGCACGTCGACGCTATCGTCCTTGCTTCGCATCCTCCACTCTCTATTTCGTCCGCTCCTGCCTCTTCTCCATCGGCCTCTCCTTCTCCAACCGCGCCTTCTCCTTCCTCTGCCTCGCATTCTTCTTCATCCCAGTCTTCTTCATCTCACTCTTCTTCATCGCCTTCGCCGTCTTCGCCTTCACCGCGTGCTGATGGATCCTCTGCGGGCCCTGAGTTTGCTGTTGCTCCGGTCAGGGAGGCGCCCGGTGCGTCTCTATCGGCGGTGGCGGTTTCCTGTTTTCTTCACGCCGTGCCGCGCGTGCGCGGCGACCCTCCGTGCGGCGTCGTCCTCGGCATCGCCATCCACGATCTTCTCCAGCTTCTTCTCGCTCCCGCCTCGGCGGTCTCGCTGGACCGAGATGCACTGCTCCTGGTCCTCCAGTGTCTGTACACATCAGCCGAGATCCTCGATCTCCCCCTCGTTCTGCACGACTCGTCTGATACGCAGCTCGGCCGCTCTCCCTCTCGCCCCGAGGACTCTACCGCCTTGACTTGCGCTCCGTCCCTTTGCGCGGCATTGTCTGTTAATAACCAGTGGAGACTCGCCGAGGCTGCGGAAAAGCGGAAGTGGACGCAAGCGCTGTTGATCCAGTTCTACCCGGGGGTCATCACGGCGGTCTCGACTTTCCTTTCCCATCCCCGCACCCAACCTCCGCGAGCTCTCGCGCTTGCGCTCCTCGTCCTCACACGATGGATCTCTGCTCTCCTGAAGACCGACTCGACTAGTGTGTCTCCGCCTCTCTCTGCTTCCGCACCTCCCCTCCTGCCTTCTCTGCCTTTGTCAGCGTCTTCCCTCACGGGCGTGTCAGATCAGTCGGTCTCTCTGCCGAACCTCGAAGAAGCCGCGACGACGCTAGAGGCCGAAGCGCGCCTGCAGCGGCTGCGAGAGCTCGCGAAGGATGCCTGTCTCTCAGACCCTCAGAGGCACCAGGCAGCCGCTCGCGGAGCCGGAGCAGCAGGCGTTGCTGAAGAAGAGCGGCAGGAGGAGGAAGAGAAAACAGAACCAGGACACTTGCAGTCTGACAGAGGCTTCAGCTTTCCAGTCCTGCGCGGGCTTCAGCGCGAGTCCGAGCGAAGCCGCGGCCGACCCAATCCCCCGGAGCCGCACAAGCCTGGGAAGGCGGAGAGAAGGCTCAATCTGCTCCTGCAGGACGCCGCGAAGCACACGTCTGAGAAAATGATTGTAAGGACACGTACCGGGGGCGGCAGCGCTTCGCAGCAAGGAGCGACGCGCAACTCGCGAACGCGGTTGCCGAACATCTCGTACCGATGGAATACCTCGACTGCGTCGCTTCGGATCTGCCACGTCGAACCACCTTCCTTGCAACTCCGGGACGCTGCGTTGACAGGGGACCCTCGCTCGTGTCCATCCTGTTCTGGTTGTCACGTTCATGTCGCACATGTCTGTATCTATCTCTGGATATGTATCTATCTCCTCCGTGCCTACTTATCTATTTCTATATCTATCTGTCTGTCTATATGCATATCTCTGTACCTATCGGTCTCTTTGTAGAAATACCTACAGATAGGTGCACAGATAGAGTCCCGGAGTGGAGCTTAGAAAGGGTGACGACAAACGAACAGCCATGCCGTGACACATACACAGCCCGTGCATGGTTTGCGCGTGTGCTCGTCTTCCTTCTGTGACTGGTTCCTTCTGCGCTTCGAAGGAGGTCGCAGGGGTGCACATGTTTCTTCCACCTCTCTCACCTGGAGTCGTGGACTCCCGAGGCGCGTGTCTGGTTTCTTTTCACAGAGCCTTTTGGGTCCGTCGCCGCTGCCTCTCGTAGACTGGCGAATCCGTCTAGGGCGCCTCTACCTTGCCGCGAGTCTCGTCGGTAGCTGTCGAGAGTTTGTCAGCACCGCCTGCATCTTCGCCGCGGTCGAGGTACTTCTCCAAGCACTCGCAGACGACCAGGACGAGCTTGCAGAGAAGGCGCGAACTGTGTTGGTGGTCAATCGCCTTCCCCTTCCCCTCGCCTTCGCGCCTTCCCCCCTCGCCCCGTACTCCTCCTCCCCTCCGTTCCCTGCTTCCCTCCCCGGCGATCGCTGGCTCCACGACCTCCTGTGCCCGCCGCACTCCGACGCTTCCTCGTCTTGCTCCACTACTCTCCACACTTTGGACTCGGTGTTCCCACCCTCAGCTTCGTCGTCCTTTTCGCCTTCTTCACCTTCTTCTTCATCGCCTTCCACGTCTCCCGCTTCGGCTTTTGCTGTCCGTCCGGGTTGGCTCCTGTGTTCCTCGGCACTTGTGCCGGCCGTGTGCGATCCGGACATTCTGGGGGGGATGAAGCTTCGTTTCATTTCCTCTCTGGAGTCTGCCGGGGCCTCGGCGCTCGCCGTGTTCTCTTCGTCGCTTCGGGCGTCGCTGCGCCTGGACACGCGTCCTGCATCCGCGAGTCCCGCGACGCGGCTCCTGCGCCAGCAACATCTTCAAAGAGAACTGAAAAAGGTGGGGGGGTACCTGAGAGTTATGGCCGCCGAGACGCCTCGACCGCACGCCGATGCGCCGGTCGCGCCCCGTTGCCGAGAGCGCGCGGGCGTGGAAAAAAGTTACGCGTGGCTGCTGCCGTCGGAGCGGCTGGTCTGGGCAGTCTTGAGGCTCTCTGCGCCGCAACCGGAGATTATTTCTCAGCGCATGCAGCACCACGGGCTGCTGGAGAGGCACGTCTGGGCGACCCCCACCCACGGAGAGGCCGAGCCACCCGAAGAAGCCGGGAAATCGAGAGGCGAAACCTCGCTGCTTCTCCTGCCTCTTCCGTTGCGCGCGCTCCAAGAAGATCCTCTTTCTGCGCAGCTGCTGCCGAGGTCTGTTCCCCGGCCCCCGCCGAGTCGCCCGAAAACGCGCCTCGAACGCAGAGCAGAGAAACGCGCAGACGACGAGAGAAACGACGGAAGGTCCAGGAGCTGGGGCACCGTGCTGGCGGGAGGGAACGGCGCTGACGAGGCTCAATCAGGGGGGCGTAGGCCCTGTCCAGGCTGCCGAGAATTTCACCGCTGGCAACGCTCCCGGGCCGTGTGTCGCTGTTCTTCTCTTCAAGAGTCTGAGGTGTGCAACTCCACCAGCATCCCGTCAGACGCGCCGTGGGGAGAAGCCGACCAGCCGCGGGAAACTGACCTCGATGCGCAACTCGTTTTTCCCTCCCTCCAAGGCGCAGGCGGAGACGAAGCGTTGGGGGCCGTCCTCCAGGAAACTCTGGAAGCGCTCTTCGCTGTCCTGCCTCCACCGTCTCGCGCGGCGCTCTTCTCGGATCTTCTTTCCTTTTTTTCGTCGTCGCCCACCTCGGGACTGCGTGCGTCTTCTCTTGCGTCTCCCAGCCGCTCTTCGCCGCCTCCCAACGCTTGCCCTCGAGCGCCCATCCGCACGGCGGGAAGCACCTGCGAGACGCCGGCCCGCATCGCAGGCCTCACGCGTGCGGGCGGCAAGGGCGAAGGCCGCCACGAGGCGATTTCCAAAACTCGGCACCTCCCAGACTGGCTGCGGCGCGCCTCGGCTCCACCCCAGCAGACGCCGACTCCCTCTGCACTTGCCCCACCGTTCGCCTCTTCTTTCCTGGAGGCGTTTGCGGCCGAAATCGCGGCGGTCTCTCCGCTGACTGCGTCGTCGCTCGGGATGCTCCTGGTCCTTCGGTGCGCCAGCCTCTTTGCGCTCTCCGCGGCGCTTCGCGCGGCTCTTCTCTCGCTGTGTCACGCGCCGTCTCTCTCCAGCAGGCCTGGGGAGACGGGCGACGCGGAGGCGACTCACGGGCCCCAGGGCGAGACGCGAGAAGACAGCGGAGGCGCGGGAGAGCGCGGATCCGCAGAGTCCCCACATCCGCTCGAGGGAAACGTCGAGGGCGACACTGCGACGGCCAAAGGCCACGAAGGACGGAAGGTTTTCCGCGGCGAACGCGAATGTGCGCGGTGCACTGCGCCTGCATGCCCGCTCTTCTGGTGTTCGTACACTGGTGCGGTCGGCACGGGGCTGATCGCCACGCGAGGGGAGGGCGGGCCGTCGGCGTTTTGCAGCGAGGCGCGTGACTCCGAGAAGGCGGAAACGCCTCGCCACGAACGCGCGCAAGCGGTGCCCTTCTTCCCAGTGCATCAGATCGAGTTTCTCATCGATCTCCTTCTGGAGGCGAATGCGTTGGCGGCCGGCGAGGGACCAGCTGAGGCTCTTGCCGTCTCGATTGCCTCAGACGTAGGCGCGAAGGTCCGCAGCGAAGATGAGGACGAGAAGACACACGCTGAACGCGCTACGCGACCGGCGCGTGACAACGAGAAACGTCGAGAGGAGGGCGACGAAGAGGGAGAAGCCGGAGAAGAGCGAGAAGACGGAGAAGCGCGAAAAGAGGGAGAGGAAAGAAGTGAAACAGACAGCCGGAAGGAGGACGGGGGTGGCCGAAGGAAAGACGGGGGCGAAGAGGCGCAGGCACGGGCTGCATCGTTTCTTCTTGCTGGAGACGAGGCCAGCGGCGATGCCCCGCGAGGGGAGGGAAACAAGAGCCAAGCCGCGCGAGAGGGCCTGGGAGCGTTTGCGGCGGCTGAGAGCGAGGACGCAGATGAAGCAGTGGCAGGTCGAGCCGGGGAAAGCGAGGACGGAAAGGCGGTGGACGAAACCCGAGACGGCCTCCAGGTTGGCGAGGAAGAAACGACGAAGCGTGTGTCTCGTCTAGGCCTTGCCCCTCATTCCTCTTCGAGCACGCACAAAGAAGAGAGAGAACGAACGGCGCGATTCCGGCGTGAGGCGGAGAGGTGCGAGCGGCAGCGGGAGGCCGCGGCCGCTGTGTTTCCTCTTTCCCGTTCTCTGGTTAGTTTCTACCGTGTTCTGCTGCTTCGCTGTCTCGACCTAGCTCTTCAGCTTCTCGGGAAACTCGGCGGAAAGGCGCCGCTCGCAAAGCTCCTCCCGTTCCTCCTCTTTCCGCTGTATCGACACCTCGGAAGCCACGCGAGTCGCGCGGTTGCAGGCGCGGCGTACTTTGCGCTCCTCTCTGTCCACAGCGCTCTGAACGAGTCGGGGAACGCCCACGCGACTCCCTCGGCAGCCCACCTCGCCTCTGCGTCGCCAAGCCGTCGGCCCGCGCCGGCGTCTGTCTCTTCTGCCTTGCCTTTTCCAGCGGCTTCGCCTGTCGGCTGCCTTTTGTCGGCGCACGGCGACCTGTTGATCGACGCAGTGGCAGAGTGTCTTCACCGTCTTTCTCCAGATGCGTCGGCGTCTCCTTTCCACTTGTCCCGTTCTTCGTCCGCGTGGCCTCGCGCGCTTGTCGACTCCCCGCCTTCGCCGCCTGCTTGGGCGTCGCTCTCCGCTGCGTCCGCAGCCTCCGCCGCTGCGGACATGCGCGAGAGCGACGTCGCCTCGCTGCTCCTCGCCGTCGTGGCCTTCGCGCCGCCCTCGATGATTCCCGCCCTGTCGGATCTTGTCGGTCTGTTGCTGCAGCGGCAGTCCCAGCAGAAACAGGCGCAGCTCCAGAGCGTCCTCGCCCGACTGTCTCCTGGCCTCGGGGCACTCGCGCCTTCTGCCTCGCTTCTAACCTCTTCGCGCGTCGCCCGCTCCAGCGTTGAGCTTTGCGGCGGCGAAGCCGACCGGTCGTTGGACGCGCGGCCGGGCGGCTGGCTCGTTCGAGAAGTCGACCTGAAACCCCTCGACGAAACCGACCCCGGCGACGCTCCCTTGTGGCTCTTGCGTGTCCTCGCGGCTCTCAGCTTTCTTCTCACCCGGCGCGTGGCAGAAGATCGGTGCCGACGAAGACGCAGACGGCGGGAGCGGCGACGGCTCGCCTCCCAGCAGCGCCGAGACGACCCACGCGAGCTCGCAAAGACGGAGCCTGTGACGCGCGTCTCGACCTCAACGGAAAGATGTGGACCTGCGGCGGAGCCCGCCTCAGCGTCTCTCCGTGAGCGGGCGCGTCAGCGCTCCGTTTCTCCCCTTTCTTGCGCTGCGCGTTCCTCTGGACTTCTCCCTGTTCGCTTTCCGCCGCCGTTTGAATGGCTGCTGAACCCCGCGCGGCTCCGACGTGAGCGCGGGAAGGAACAGCTTCTCGCAGAGCGCCGGAAAGGCCGAGGCGACTTGAGCGCGCGCCGGGAGGAGACGCCCAGTGAGGCCAGCGACGACAGCACGTCGTCGGACGAAGACGAGGTCAGCGGCGAGACCGAGATGCCGCTGTGGGGCTTCGACGAGGATTTCAGCGTCGATCAGGAAGCCGACGAGAGCGAGCTAGGGAGCCCAGAGGAGGAAGAGAAGGAACGAACGGACGACGGCGAGGAGGTCAACGAGGAATTGTTCTTGGAAGACATGAAGCGCGCGGCTGCTTTGGGGGACGGCGACGTCCGAGGCGTTCTGGAAAAATGGAAACACAAGCTGTTGTCGGTGCACCAGGCGGAGACAGCGAAGAAACGCGAGAAGACGAAGGCGAACGCAAACGTGTTGAGGCCGAGAAAGAACTGGGCGCAACAGGGACAATACGGGAGTCTAAGGCTTCATGCGACCCGAATTCTCATGCGCATTCGTCTTCTCCTTCACACCGATCCCCGCCCCGCAGCCGGCGTGTACATACACCTCACCACGCTACGGTGTATCTACGTCCTCACTACCCGAAAGCGCGAACTGCTTCCACGCACCCACGAGGTATAGTCGCAGCCTTTGTCTTCACTCCGACCCATTCTCTGCATCGATGCCGTTTGTCCCCTACTTTGCAGTCTAGCCACATTCATGCATATATATATATAAGCATACGCCATGGGCAGCATGCATACTCGTTGTGTTTCAACATCTACGCGTATTCTCCTCCGAGGCATTTCAACAACTTATATAGAGAGAGATTGACATGCGTATACATGTATATATATATATACCGTGATGTATACACCTCCAGAGAGATATGTGGGCGTGTCCAACCCCCGAGAGAAACAGATGCCGAGCTGCAAGTCTCGATATGGGAAGGTTGCTCCGTACGCCGATGCAGTTTGTGAGGAGGTACGACTCTACAACGTCAGAGTCCGCGCGTGCGTATGCAGAGGTACACATCCCGCTTTGATGGGTTCTCTGGATGCGCAGCGCGCCCGCCCCACAATGGCCTCGCGCATTAAGGCGGCGCTTACTCGGCGCGTTGATGGCCACGTATGAGTCGGCCGTGCATCAACGCCTTTCATCGTGTCCGTGCAGCTGTAAACATTTATGTGCATATACATGCATCGACAGACATGTGTATTTGTATAGAGTTGCGCATACATATATATATATATATATATATATATATATATATGCATCGATGTCAGGTTATGCGTATCTGTGGGCGTCAATCTGCGCCGGTGTGTATATGAACATAAAAAACGCGTTGATATCGTGTCACTGTCGCCACGTGGAGTGCTACAGTCCGCCACTGAGTCAAGGGGGGCTGTGACGCCTCGCGCGGGTTTTTCGGGTAGCCCTCTTCACGCTGTTGATATGCGATGGCGTCGCTGTGCGCCTGTCTCGGCGTGAAACGCGTGCATCGCGTGCGCATGCAGCTGCGTCTCTTTCCCGCCTCAGATCTGGCCCTCGCTGCTGCCGTCTCTCAGCCCCACAACACCAACGCCTATCCTCGTCATCACACTAGGTGAGAAGGCTAGCAACGCGAGATGCCAATCAAAGCTGAAACCTCGCGAACCATCTCAACTCCTGCCGTCGCTCTTGCCGGTCACGCAAGCATCCCCATGTATGTATGTATGTATGTATGTATATATATATATATATATTTATTTATTTATAAAGGCTTGCGTATACGTGTTTTTGTTTGTCATGCAGCTGTCGTCCACGTCATGGCTGCAAGCGCGGGAAGCTTTGTGCGAGAACGGTGAGAGTTGACTGTCCATATTTCTTGTTCGTTTCCTCGGCCTTCCCGGCATTATTCAGCACTTTAATTTGTTAGTTTTCGTGTTTTGCTTTTCCTTTTCTCGTCGCTCTCTTACCTGTTTCGTGCGTCGCGTTTCGCCTTCTTTTGGAGGGTCGGTGTGTCTGCCGGGTTCCCGCCAAGCCGACTCCTCAGCCCTTAAAAGGAAGCCCCCGCATGCAAATCGTCTTCACAAGATTCGGGTTTGCATCTGCTTTCTCGCGCCCGCCGTCGGCTCAAGTGTCTCAATCAGCAGTCGTCGTTCAGTGTCGTTTCTGAGGAGCGGCGTTCTCTTTTCTGTCTCTACTGGACACAAAGGACTCACCGACGCCCCATCTCTCGCTGTTTCTCTGCTCTTGACACATGTGCAGATTTGCTTCTGATGTTCTGCCGCCTCTTCTCTTTCGCCTGCGTCGTGCCTCGCAACCGACAGGCCCTCGTGAGGAGGCGAGCCGTTCAGACGAATTCAAGTATGTTCTTGGACTCCAGGTTTCTCGTCTTTTCATTTTCACCTTTCCCTTCTTCTGTCTCTTTGCCCGCATCGCCCGTCCTTGCTTTCGGTCGCTCGTCGCAGCCTCGGGCGTTTCCGAAGGCACGCCTCTGAGGCTGCGGCGTCTCGACGAACCTCTCCTTAGTTTTCTCAAGCTGCCTTTCGAGCTCGCTTTCTCCTCTTCACTGCGCCTTTACACGACCAGGCGACAGTTCCCTTCGCTTGCTCCCGCGTCTGCGTCTCTTCCAATGCTCTGCTTTCCGTCTCCAACCTGTGTCTCTCCTCTCCCTTCACCACGCACGATGTGTCGGCATTGCTGAGTCCTTTGCTCTTGTCTTTTGCTTCGATGGTATTTTTCCTCGAATCGAGGTGTGATCTGTTTTCGCGTGCCGCGATGGCCTCTTCTTGATTCCTCTTCAGGATGGAGCACGCGTGGCTTTCTCTCCTTCTGCTTCTCGCTTCCCCGGCTTCGGCCTTCTCCTCGTCCTTCCTCTCCTCGGTCATGGGCGAGGTGTTGTTCTCTGCATGCGTCTGCCTCCACCGCGCGGCAGCGCCGTCCCTCCGCTCCCAGGCCTGCCGCCTCCTCCATCGCCTGAACTGCATCGATCCTCAAGTGGTGAGAAACGTGCAAAACCTACGTGCCGAAAGCGGCTAGACCCGCGCAGTCGATCCTCGCATGTCGAGAGGAACGGAACTGGCCAAAGGCGGTTTCAGACCGTACGGCAGAAACAAGCACGGCCGAAGGAATGCGAGCGCGTTACTGAGAGGACACGCGTGGCGTTGGTGCACCACCTACAGGCGGCACATCAACCCTCTGGCGCTTCACTCGTTTCCTGTTATTTTTGCTTTCTTCCACTCTGATTATGGCTTTCTCCTGCAGCCGCTCTTTGTCGTCTCCAACCTCACCGAGATCTGCTCCCGCCTTCAGACGTCTCTTCCTCCCTCGCGTTCCCCCTCGAGTTCCTCTACGCATTCTCCCCCTTCTGCAGTGTCGACAGACCGTCTGCTCCGGCTGGTCAGCTTTTGCACTGCGCGACGGCATTTGGTCCCTGCGAAGTGCTGGCGACGCGTTGCGGAGAAGGCGAGCCTTCCCCTGTTAGCGAAGCTCAGACGGGAAATGCAGCAAGACCAGAGGGCGCATTTCCTCTCTGCTTCCTGCGCCGCTGCCCGCGAAACGGCAGACTGCGAAAACACAAACTTGGCCTCAGACGCACCTGGCGCAATGGCGGAAAAAAACGGAAACGCCGAGAGACCGAGCGACGGATGCGCAGATGCAGAAACACGATCGCAGCTCACAGACACCCCGCGCGAGACGGACGCTGAAGGCGAGGATGACCACGACGAGGAGCTGACACATGCAGACGAATCACAGGCGATGCAACGACGGAGAAAGGCGAGCGGCTGGTCGCGCCGCTCTCTGCTCCAGGTACCCTACGGCCCTCTCGGCGAGCGGTTCCTCCAAATGGAAGCTGACGAGGAAGAGTTGACAAAAGTCCAAGAAGCACTGCGGAAGTGCAGCAAAACGAACAGGCGCAACGAAACTGTGGCGACGAACGAGACCAAAGGGGGATGTGAGCAACGGTGAAAACAGCTGCTGCTCCCGGCAGGTTGCTCGATAGCGAGGGCCTGGCCACGACGCCGAACGAGCATTGCGCTTGCTCGGCCGGTAACAAGGAAAGGATGGCCAGGTCTCTTCCGCGGCCCTTTTGCTCGCTCAGACACGACGGGCATGCTGACGCTGCGGCACTCCGCCAGGCGCGTGGGGTTCTCTCGCAAACCAGACTACGCAGTTATGGTTTTGGGCTCGTGTGTCTGTCTCTAGCCTGCGGAGTGCTTGCTTCGGCACTCAAGCGAGAGACGTAGCTGTTAGCAAGGCCGGAAATCCCGGCGTTTGCCGCTCGCGGCTTCCTGCTGCGATGTTGCCTTCGCCGATGACTGCCACGCCTGGGCGAAACCCGCGCTGCCGCGTTTTGAGAAAAGTGCAGTGTCCTTGCCGCCACGGGTGTCTAGACACCTCCCGTAAGGGACCACTGGAAACCTGTGCAATGGCGGAAGTGTTTTTTCTGGAAGTGGACGGAAGTCCTCTCCTGCGTCCCGGGAAGAAATTCGTTGGCGTTTTTCAGTCTCTGCCTTGTCTCGCTGCATCGTGCCCCGTGGGGGAAGCGGGGAATGAAACAGGTGGTGCGTTGCTCCATGTTCTTTTCTTAGGCTTGTGTGTCGGTGTGTGCATCTACGAACGCGCGTGCACGCCTCTGCTTCGCTCACTAGCGGTCGTGGTCTGCATGTAAACACGCGTCGCCGAAACACCCTTCACTCCGGAAACCAACACAGAAACTCTTCCGCCGTCTCTGGATGCGCCGGCTCTCTTCTGGCGAACCACTGACGGAAGCTGAGCGAACCGTGGCCGGGGAGGGAACGCGCGGAGCGGTGGTCTCGAGCTCGCTCTTCTCAGGTGTACATACACCGCACTCTCACCCGACGCCGAAGAGGAGCCCAGTGTTGACCACACACGCAATAGAAGGAACTGTAGTTTCGTGTCTGGAGAGAACGAAAGAGACAAAATGCAGTTCGTCGCCAAAACAGAAAACGATCGCGCACACACCCGCCCGGCACCTTTCTCTCCTAGCTCGCCCTCGGAACGCCCTTGCGGCAGACACCCCGGACGCGCCAACCTGGAGCGCCCGGTGTCCACGCAGCCGACACCGGTCACAGCTGCTGCTTGACGAGATGCAGATGGGAGCGGCGATCTCGAGGCAAAGCGGCCGCACGGAGCGCCGAACGAAACACACAAAGCACCGAGAGGCACGACTGCCTCACTGCATGCATCAGTGTTTTCACTCTCCTTGCGTCCCCAGCATCGTGTCCCCTCCAGCTCCCACCGTCCTCGCCGAGGTACCACCTGGCTCGACCGCGCTGGCAAGACTTCTTTTGTCCTTCCCAGTAGCGCATGCACGCGACGGGCGCCCACACTGCGCCGCGGCAGCCCTGCCTGTGTGGTGTCGCCGAGCGCAAGTTCTCTCACTTGTTCTTGTGCTCCCCGCCACGCGTCTGGAAGTTTTTCGTCTCCACTCAGCGCCTTTTTTTGTCGCTCGGCGGCTTGCTGAATGCCCAGTCCACGTACACGGTCTGGCCCAAGAGCTGCTGGTTGTCCATACCTAGCGCACAAACGCATGCAGAGACGCGAGAAGCGCCCTCAAATCGATGGACACAAGAGGATCGACGGCAAGAGCCACGTGCACCAGGGAAGGAAGAGCATCCTCACCTTTGACAGCTGCCTCGGCCTCTTCGAAGGAATCGTATTCGATGAACGCGTAGCCCTTGACGAAGCCCGTCCGCCGATCCAGGTTCAAGTGGAGGTTTTTGATTTGGCCTGAACCACACGTACGCATGCGCGCGATCACGTGCCACGTGCAAAGCAGCACGAGGAGGGCGCAGGCAGCGAAGCGGAACGTGCAGCTGCCGCACCGACACACGTCGTCGAGAGGAAAAAGGAGGGGAAAGCAAAGGACGCAGAAAGAGACGAGGGCGAGACACCCTCTCGACGCATAGGGAAGAAACAAAAACGGGGCAGAGCGGAAGAAAAAAGGAGAGATACCACGAGAGGCCAAAGGATACGGAGACGGGTGACAACAGGAGTCCTGAGATGACAACCGAGCACAAGGGAGGTGGGCGATCACGCGGAAGTGAGACAGCCCAGCCAGCTGCACAGAAAAGAGGAGGCTGTAGACCTACCGAAGGATTCGAAGTTCTCGTGAAGATCTTCTTCCTGGGCTTCCTCGTGTAAATTTCGCACGACGATGATCCACCCCTCGACGGCTGAGCAGAAACGGGAGAAAACACTGTCGGAGAGGCGTGGACCGTCGCAGAAAGAGAAAAAACTGAAACCTCGGCAGGAACCCGAGTCATGCACAGATGCTAAAGAAACACGGTAGGGCGAGACAGTACGGTACTACCGAGAAGCCCAGGGGCCATGTACACAACCCTTTGTGGGGTGTATGCACGTCTCTCTGGAGAATCTGCCGTGCCGCAGTGGCTCTGTGTGTGGTAACGCCATGCCGTCTCGCTTCCCCTCCCGAAAAGGCAACGACGGCAGCGCAAATGTCCGGCAGAAGGCGAAGTTCAACGCATTTCGCGTCGACAGTTCCGGAGAAATGGGCACCGAGCTGCTCGAGAACCGTCTCATTCCACGCCTCTCAAGCTTCCACCCAAGCAGCCCCCCTCCCAGCCATAAAAAAAAGAACGCGAAATGACAGCCCATGAAACGACGTCGCGCTTGCCTCAGGAACGGCATCAGCTGTCTGCGTGGGGCTTCTCGGCGTATGCGGAGAGCCATCCCGGGCACGAATGGGGCTTCCCAATCTCCCTCGTGTCATGCCGAGACACTTTAAACAGGCCAGGCGCAGTGCAGAGAGAGGCATCGGGTTGGGAAGACATTTTCTGCGAAAAGTGTTTTAGAGACGTACATCGCGCAGGTGCGGCGCCCTTGGACCTCTCCGCGTCCTTTCGGTTCGCTCCGGATGTGCCGTTTTTTTCCTCCAGTCTTTCAAAGACACCCCCCTGGCCGCTGTAGCGCCCGTCGCTCTCGCGGCCTCCCTCCTTCAAGCCTCGCCCCTGCACGAGAAACACACACCCAAAAGGCCTGCAAAAAGCCGGGCGGTGAAAACGTGATAACGAAAAGCGATGGAAAAGAAGAATATGAAAAGAAGGAGAACAAGGTGGAAGACGGCGAACACGAAAGAAAAGGAGAAAGGGACGAAGACGGGAAAGCGGCAGGGGTGGAAGAGAAGGTGGGAGAGAGCTCAACAGGAGAAGACGCAAAAGAGCTGATCACCTCGCAGAGACTACGGTAGAGCGATGACACTAAGAAAATGTCGGGAACAGAAAAGGCTGAAGTTAGCCTAGAAAAGCAGACGAGAGAAACGGGAATGAACAGGGAGAACGGGAAAGATACAAAGAGCCGATAAAGAAATCCTCACCTTCTGTTTCCTGCTCTTCGAGACAGAAGGCGAGCGTCTGTCAACGGTCATGTCTACATCCGCCATTGTGAGAACTAAAAAGATCCCGGTACGAGGAGGAAAAAAAACGAGAAGGAAAGGTGGAAAGGAGAGAAAGGAGGCGAGAAGGCTGAAGGAAGAAGCGGAAAAGGCAGGACGGCTGCAGGGGAAGAAAGATGATATTGAGCCGGTGATTTAAGATGAACAGGAAAAGTACGAAGAGGGCTGGGGGACGAGAGAGAACGAAGTCGAACAGCGTGCGGAACTGTGACGAGCAAAAATCGGGCAGCAGGAAGCGAACAAAAACGAGGGGAACCGGGACCACACTACGATCGAAATTGTGCAGATCTCCCAAGTAGAAAACACGCTCATGTGGACTGAGAAAAGCCGTCTTCTACTACCCTCGCGGTAGAAACGGAAGAAAACATCCAAACCAGATGTATGTCCACGTTGCAACAATCTGACACCGAGAGACAGCGAGGAGAGTAAGGGGAGACATACGGAGAATCTGCAGAAAAGGGGGACAAACCAAGAATAAAAGAGTAAGGAGAAAGCTGAAAAAAAAAGAGCAAGGGAAGAGCAGAAAGGAGCAGACGTCGAAGAACAACCAGGAACGTTAGAAACAAAGGAGACAGGCGCTGGAACATGGACGTTGTCTCTTGTGCTTCCGTCAAGAAACCATGCCTTCAGTTCTTGATTTTTTTCCGTGCGAATCGAGAGGGTACCGTGTGATTCAGCAATTTTCCTTCCCGTCCTGCACCCTGCCTTGGTCGTGTCTAAAGAGAAACGCAGGAAAAAGCGTTTGAGAAAAGGTTGCCGCGGCAAGAAAGCGGATTGTGTGCCACACGCCCTTTCGCTGTCGGCAATCTCCGCAAATTGTATATTGCTTTGGTGTCTGTACTCCTTGCATTAGCTGAATGTCTCCCTGTCGGCGTGAGCGGAATCAAAAGATAAATAAAATGTGGATTCCACACAAAGTTTGTGTGAATTTTTGTGAGTTTTGCTCCAATTGTTGATTTCTTTTTCCTGACCCTCCCCAGAGATCGTCTTTTAGTCGGTTCGGGGCCCAGAGTATATAGCTCGCTTAGGACAGCCCTCGTGAGGCGCCGTGCTTTGCCCGGGATGGACGATCTGTACCCGCTAACGTCGAGAGATCTCACGATGGGAATCCATCAGTCAGTCTTGCAAATATTCCTCTTTCGACATTGCTGACGTTTATCCTCCTCCGTTAGCCACGTTGGTTTCTCAAGCTGCTGCGGGAAAAGCACCGTAAAGCAGGCGATTCTGGGAATCGGGAAAGGAGAGTAGTGCCGTAAGTCGTGCGGCACGGCTCATCACACATTAAAACCGCGGTTGCGGCGAGATCCTCATTGGCGCTTAGAATGAGTTACTCTGGGCAGGAATACGGGAAACGGAACGCCCGTGTGTGTCTAACGGGTGTGGTTTGTTTGCTGTTTAGAGGAGTGTAGGCAGTAGAACAGAGGCGTGCTCGAGCATAATGGCAATCATAGCAGCGGGTAAAAATTCTGCAGCCCCTTCTCGGATGCCTTGTGTGGCTGGGAAGGTCATGTGCTCCGAATGAGAGAAGACAGGCTGCGTTTCCTTTAAACACTTGATAGCGATCTTGCTTCCGATGGCTTTCTTGTGAGTACCACCGCCGAAAGGGCAAGTCCCAAGAAGCGCGGGTGACGGCCCACATTCCGAATGATATCGCTTTGGAACAACAAAACCACAGCGACGGATAGTTTTCAAAATACCCTGTTTCGTTCCCACATTTTGTGCCTATGACATCAACAGTACGGTTTATGGCCGCACCTCGCACTTTTCGCAACGAGATCTGCTTCATCCGTGGAAAATCACGTGAGAACGGAAAACGAACCAAACATTCACAGAGGAGCTTCCCAGATACCTAAGCGGGCATTCGCAAGTTCCTCCCGGAGCAACATTTATTTGAATGGCAAGTGTTTACATAACCGACACGCACCTGGTCTGCGTTTCCTCATCCGGCGCTTAGGAAGAAAAAACGGAACATGGAGAGAGTTTTGATGCTCCCCAAGCACAGGTGAGCTCTGTGGAATCTGCGAATTTGGTGAGACCAGCTCAATCGAGAGAAACGCTCTCTTCTGTTAGCCCGTCTGCTGGCACATTGAGATTATTTCCGAGGGGTTACCCCGGGGCCAGCTTAGGTCTCTCCCGCGTGTGGATTCTTGGAAGCTTGAGAACCGATAAATCCTCGCTGTGGACTGAAGAATGCTTGTAATTCTTGTTGCTTTTCTGAAATCAGAAAGAACCTCAACACCTCCCCTACGCGGCAGAGGGCGCGGAAACATTACATATTTCTACTCCCCCCTCACGCCACATGATCAGCCGTCGTCGTATACTGTAACAGATCTCTTCGAGGTACGAACGTCGTGCCGAGTTGATTTCCAAGGAACGCAGATTTTCCGGTGTAGCATGTAAGAACATCTTTGACGTCCGTTATACTGATTAAGCTGTTGGTGGACGAAGTGACCTACACCACATGAGTTAACGTAGCTGATAAGCCTCAGAGTTGCAATACCCCCTCCATCACCCTACGTTCCTGAAAATATGTGACACAACAGGATCCATCACTTATCAGTATGTTACCTATGATGTCGGCATTGGTGCGATCTGCAGTCGCCGCGTCGTTTTCCATGTCAGTCTGTGGTCCCCTGTGACGCCGCCGTTCTCTACTTTGGCAGGATATGTCCTCTCTCAGTGCACGGATTCAGCGCAGCTGCCTGTGCCTATGAAAAACGAAAGCGGGGACGTGCTCTCACTATGATTGAAACAGCCACGTTTGAGTACCTTAAAAGGGTTCTGATACGGACTACCGACCTCCTCAACTCCATTCTGTGTCCGTACGCTGTCACTCTCTTGTTTGCCAAAATCCGTAAAAGCTGCAGTGGTATTTTACAGAAATGAATTATGTTTGCTTTCGTCAATTGGTCACCTGTTGCCCCCAGCAGCTGCCGATGGTCGACGAGTAGGTGAAATCAACGGAACTCTTCCTCCTTTCTCCACGGAGAGCCCAGACTGCCGGGAACGTAACGGGGGCTGCAGCGTCCTAGAACGACGATCAGAGACGCGACGGCGCGTGATTCTAGCTGTGACTCTGTGTTTAAGCGGGGTTTCTCCGATTTGTGGAGATAGAGTCAGCGAGTACCCTACTTTTCTCGTACTCTGCCGGCAGATAAAAGGAGTACCTTGGCGGTTAGTCCGTATTGCCTACGATTAAAACGCTCTTCACGGCATCCCTATCACAAGCTTTTCAGTTGGCTGCTGTGATTTTTCAAGAAGGTCACAGACCCCCGTTACGGCTGTTACGAGCTTTGTAGGATTTCGTCCCACCTCGGCTCGTTGCGTGCCAGGAGAGTGACGCGGTTAGTTTGTGTCTCATATAGTTTTTGGGCTATTTCGGCGGAAATATCGAACTTGGGAAGTAGGACAAGTTTTCTAGCTTTTTTTGTCGGCATGATATGTTCTCTTCACTTTTCCTTCCGTTTATAGAGGGAAGGTTTTCGTCAGTTTCATTATGTATCGCTCCTAAGCCAACAGCCATACTCTGTACTTAACCTTCCGCTTAGCACTGCGTCGGGCTTATTCCAGCCTTTGCTCGTAACGCAGAAAAAACGAGGTGTGAGGCCGTGCGTCCGACATTCTAAGGTCTCTTCCAGGGGTGTTGTCCCTCTCTGTTATTAAGTTTTGCCGTGAGCTTTTTCTTAGCCAGACATACAGGCAAACAAGCTACGGACCCCGTTTTGTGCGTGGATCACGGAGGCTTCGACCGCCCATCCAAGCATACACTTGTACGGAAATCTCTAGCTTTCCGGCGTTTGCAGGTTGTGCTTTTTCCTGGGGTGCGCTGGCAATAGAATGTCCCATCCAGTTCCTTGTTCACGTTTCGAGTGTCCTGTCCATGTTTGAGTCCCCTCACCGTGCGTCTGAGTTCCGGCGCGGACAGTTGCGCGGCCGACGCCAGCGTTATCTGACTAGAGCGAATCACAGAGATCGAGATTTTTCGTATGTGGCTCAGAGTGTGTCGGTGCGTGTTCGAGAACTGGCGGTGTCGGCTGCCCCGCTTTCGTTGCACAGTTTCCACTTGACAATTTGGCCTTCGTGGGCCTCGCCTTTAGTGAGGCTGTTGTCCGGATCGGCTTCGCATGTACTTGTATACCGCAACTGGAATTGACGCTTTTTCTTTTAATTGTGTTATCTCGCTTTTGCATCCTGTTCCTTTTCACTGTTGCATGCACGTACTCCGTGGACGTCAGCTGTTACCACAGCTACCGCCTGTGGCTTCTTTCGCCAGCACGATTTCTCATTTCCCTCTCGCAAGGACCAGGTGTCCATTGGTTTATAGTGAAAGCCAATCAATTACTGACGGATGCCTACACGTACTTTGCATTATTTGGTGTTTCCAAGCATCTTTTTGGTTTCAGTCTCTCTCTCGTTCCTCGCTCTTTCATTTGTTTTTCTGTGCCCCCGGCCGAGACCGCTGGTTTAGCCAGCGGAGTCCAGTGGTCTCCCACGGAGCGGTGGGCGGATCTTTTGTGAAGGCCCTGTCACTTTTGTATGTCTTGCACAGTACGCGATTGTGTCCAACCGTTTCAGCCTCTCCTTCACGTCTTTCATGGCCCTGCTTCTGTAGGGCGTTCTGCCCTGTCTTCGTTATTTCTCGTGCGACATCTCGGGACAATGGAGAGCGGCCTCGTCGTGTGTCGTTGTCTTTCTCACTCTTCTGTCATCTTTGTTCCCGTAGTGTGGCTCCTCCTAGTCTCCGTCAGCATCCCGTTCTTAGTGTCCCTTGAAATAGCGCGCACGACTACAGGGGGTGAGTGGGCGCAGTCACCTGCCTCACCGGGTTCCGGGCAAGGGCTGGATGCCCTGTTAAGGGTTCTGCCGGTCTCAGCGGAACCCACTTCTACAGACATCTCGGGTGAATCACAAACTGACCAAAAGATAGGTTTGGCCGATCCACACGACACTCTAGATGAGCTACGAGACTTCACTGCTTCTCAGCAACCTGGAACCCACACCGAAACTGCCACAATCCCCTCCTCAGGGTCGGCGCAATTCCTGCCCACACATGCTGGTTCTTTACCCCCCCTTTCTCGTCTGTTACTCCCGTCGTTTAAGGAGAATGACTCCGTCACTTCCTCCTTCGGGGAGAGTGGGCGAACCTCCGGGGCCAGAATGGAGAGCACAACTGTGGGGGCGATGCGTCCCAAAGCGGGTCGGACGGGCGCGGCTGTGGACCGGACAGGAGAGCAGATGACGGAGTCTGATGTGGAGTCGGCAAATAACGGGGGCGTTTTGCTGCCTCCGCCCGGGACGATATACGAAGAGAAAGAGGGCGGCTCTATGAGGAGTGCTCTAGGAGAGGCGGGTGAACCAATCTGGGATGTGGCTAGGCTTCCACCTGGTAAAAATAGTGAATCGAGGTTCGCTGATTCTGCTCACGCGTCCCTCAAAGTCTCGTTAGATACTGCAGCATCTCCCGCTGCGTCTTCACAAGTGCCCTCCAGGCGGCAAAAGGGACATCCGGTGTATCCTGTTTCTTCCTCTCTCCGCCGAGGACAGGCCGCTGAGCTCGACACTGGGAAACTGGCTGGCGACACTTCAATTCGCGAACCCCTGTTGGCTTTGTCTTCAGGTCAAGACAATAAACAGCGATATCTGTCCGTGTCTGGTGAAGAAACCGGTGCTGTTGCAGAACCACGACAAGCGAAAGAAGTCGGCTTAGGCAGTGGATCCAGTCCGACAGAAGAGAACCAAAGCAGCCCAAAGCCAAGTGATTCTTCAGGTTTTCCTCTCCTCTCCGGCACACGACGCTCGCAATCCACAACCCTCCCAGGAGCCAACGGCGGTTCCGCGACTTCCAGTCAGTCCCCGTCTTCCGAAGAATCACCACTACGACGGCCGATAGATGCCAGCTCTGGATTCCCCAGAGACGAACACAGCGTAATGGAGTGGCTCATGACAGGCACCCCGTTTGGTTCGTACTTGTCGTCCCCTTCCTCAAAGGAAAGGCGGTCCTCTGTTGCGTCTCTCGATGGAGAAGGCTCAGAAATCTGGCCAGACTCTCCAGACGAGGAAGAAGACCCCGTCAAACTGTCTGTAGGGCCAAACGCTGTAGACGAAGAAGAGGAAGAAATGAACGAAGGCGGCGAAGAGGAGGAAGAGACGTGGCCAGAAGGAGACGACCAAGAGGATGAGCCAGCCAGCGGTCAAGGTAGGGAAAAACCAGAAGCACAGTGCAGAAGTAGCCAAAGAATCCAAGCCGTCGGAACATCAATATAAAGAAGTGGGATATTCCGCGGGCGTTGTCGTTACCCAACAATCGTGTGCTGGCGTAGGTAGAATGGGAAGTTCACGTGTTTTCCTGTCTACGTCAATCACATGCTGCCCTAGAGGTAGGGCATCCGTCATGACACGTCCCATGTGCATGTTTGTGTGCATCTCAAAAACGTCGCTGCATGAAGAGAGATGGTCTTACGTGGTCATCGATAGTTTAAATAGCGGTTAACCTTTCCTTTCCCTTACGTACTCAGGGCATGCAATACCAATCAGATAACAACTGAAGCTAGACTCCCTGTTACACATTATAAAATGGGATTCCTTATTCATAGACATACGAATACACGATGAGGTTTGAGCCTGTGTTACGCGTTCTGCTAATTCAGCGCCAAGCTTTCAGGCATTAATGAAGCGTCTTTATCGTCCCTATTGCAGGCGGTTCGCAGCCGATCCTCGATGGCAAAGACAGTTCGGTATACTTGTTTTGTCTGCTGTTGAGTGGCCTCTTTACACACATAAGAAGTATTGGAATCAACCGGCAATTGGGAAGTTCTTTGGCACGCTCGAGCAACTGACCGATGACAAGAATGACGATCTCCTTACTGGGCCCAACTTTCGATATGCAACTCAAATTCGCTCGTGCGGATTTGATGCCATTCTCCGACAACAAGTAAGAAATAGCACCTTTTGTTGATTTCCTGATGTTCGCTCCCCACATCAATTGCGTGTATGCTTGCATCAGGCAGGGCTTCTCAATTTGGATGGTATGTGCGTAAGGTCAGGCACGAGCATACTCACTCTGTGTATGTAGTATATCTCGTGTTGACGGTGTGCAAATAACGCACGCTCGCTATGTAACGCAAGCATTAGAAGTGACGCAGGAATATATATGTATATATGTGCACGTTCGTAAGAACGTAAACTGTAGGTTGATTCAAATGTGTGCGTTTTTTTGCACGTACACATTCTTGTGCCTGTCGCGGCCTGGAGCACAGTGACGTGCTAATTACATGACATGAATGGTGCGAGTGTTTATTGTTGTGTCTCTGTATGCGTTTTCATACCCTTCAGCTTGCGGGGTTGCGCAAGACAGTGAACAACCTGGATGAATTCGTTGCTTTAGTCCGTGCCCAGAAGACAGTCGATGTCAAGTTACAAGAGATGCTCGCATACCTCCCCGAACATAAATTGGCTATCGTGTTAACACGACCGACGCTTGGCAACCTATATCAAGCAGTTTCACAACTGCAAATTCTTTACTACTACCACGCTGGTAAGGGATGAAACTGAAATTATCGTTTATCACTACGCTTCGTTCTCCTTGTTAGGTAGCACTCGTTTTAGCGCGCGGATGTGTTAAGTGCATGTAAATTATGTATCCCTGCTGGTCGGTTGTGCCTTTGTCTGTGTGGTGAGGCGCTGCAACGCCTCTCTCAATCGTAAACCATTAGGGAAGGACTTTGATTTTTAGTGGAATACGAGTGCACCCTATTCACGCTGGTATCCACACATCAGCTGTGCGAGGCGTACGCTGGTTTGTCTTGCCCAGCTGTGCATTCACGCGGGTGGGGCGGTAAATGCGACCTAGCCAGACTCGTAGGTTCCACATACGGTCGCAGTCAGTCGAGAGAGGCAGAGACGGAGAGAAAGAGTCTGCGGAGCTGCAGCAAGAATGGATAGTGCATTTGATTTTTTGGTGTGGACACCTTTCATCCTGCCTTTTCGTTGTTGTGATCTCGATCAGCTTTTAAGAGAGAAGAAGCGACGAAAGTGTGGCAGTGGATGTTTCGATCGGAGCGCCGGGTCCACTGGAGCGTTCTGCAGTTGCTTGGGATAAGCAATCAGGTGGTCACTCCGAAGCCGATGCATGGGATCATTATTCTCCAGATAGATAAAGTGGAGTCTCGCGAAAAGGCTGTCCTCGAGCTGTTCGATTTCGTCGAGAACAAGGCAACACAGCAGGCGCTTCTCAAATTCGAATCAACCGTGACTTCAGCAATCACAATGCGAATCAGAAAAGTGGCCAAAGATTTTCGGCATGTTCTCTCTTTTGGCTGGCTGTCGGCCAGTTCTGATGCAACATTAGGTCTTCCAGACTGCATCGTTACAGCCTTCTATCTGAACCCTGGTGGAGCCGAAGAGTCCCCTCGAGTTCCTCCAAAGCGTGTCAGGGCCGCCAAGCGTGCAGGAACGAGACCCAGATTAAAAAACCCTGAAGGACACGAGAGGACGAATGCTTCTGCGGTCCTCGCCGGCGCGAATGATCAGACCGTGTCTGAACCTGCTTATGCAGACGAGTCAGGAGATCCAAAACCGCGACGTGGGCGAATCGTGTCAGGGTCAGGAGACACTGTGGTTGCGGAGGGTGTGCTTTCTGTCTCCTCCTCGCCTTCAGTCACGACTGATACTCCGCTTGCACCATCCAATGCAGCGCTGCCGGACCGTATCAGGAGCCTTTCATCAGTTCCCGACACGTCGAAACTACACCCGATTGAAATCGGACAATTCGGATTCGAGATGGACGCGTCAGTTGCCCAGAATCTCAAAGAGAAGCTTCCCCCAGGCAGCATGTACATCCAGCTAAGTCTCGCTGACGCGTGGGACTTTCAGCCTCAGTCGAGAGTTGATGCGCAGGCGAATGTCATTCCCGCCTATAGTGCGACACAGATTCTCAAAGCCAACCTTGACTGGGATCCTTCTCTTGTGGGTGTCGGTATGGCGTATGTCGTCTACACAACTATCACGGATCCGTATAGTTCGTCGTCGTCGGACAAGGCGAAGCACCAGGAGTACGACAATGACCGGAACCTGATTATACGGGTGCCTTCTTCTGTCTTCCGGGGGGAACAACACTTTCTGGATGAGGTCATGTCCATGATTGTCGTCCCCAGTTTACAGGATTCAGCCTCACGAACTGTTGCCCCTGACCGATTGAAGGTCATGGGGACAGCGAGGAAGCTCTCCGTGGGTGACGTGCTCAAGACGGGCATGTTTGGCGTAGGCATCCCGTACTCGCAACATCGAGTAATTGAAAGCATGGTAGACACAGAGTCGGTTTGCGTGCACCTGCTTGTCAGGGGGCTCAAGGAAGGAACTAGGGAAAACAGTCTCGAGCTACCTGGAGTCGCCATCTTTGACCGCTTCATCAGAAGAAGCAGGGGGAAGTACATGCTCGTTTTCGTCGATCTTGTCCCAAAGCAGAAGGTGAGGAGGCATGACATAAAAGGCATCATGAAAGCCACATACCTTCCGTTTTTACCTCATAGCAAGCGGGAAGCTACGATCCGCAAATGGCGTTCGGCCGTGGCCATAGGGTGACGATATTGTTTTAACACGTTTTTTGAGTCTTGTCAAGCTTTTGCGGCCCGAGAAGAAGAAAAAAGAGGCATTGCTGAGACGAATCCGGGCGGTAATCGAAGAGTGTGGGAAACTACGCGCCTTCACCGTCAAGTTGTGTGTGCCTCTGCTGTCGCGGCTCGTATTCTTTTTTTCTTTCTCAGGCAGCGTCAACTCACACAAAGAGCCAGCCTCTCCGGCAAAGCGGCTACCCGGGCTGGGTCCTGCTTTTGTCAAACATCTGTGTAGCACTGTTCTTTGTTTTTGTGATTGTGTGTCTTCTTCTGAACCACCACATGAAGCTGCCGTGGTGGGTGGCGTGCATTTGTGGGAGTCGCAACCCATTCATTCGCGAACCGGACTGTGCGTCCTGCAGGCCTCATTTAGGTGCGCTTTCGTCGACTATCTCGACGCTGGATCCTGAGGGGACTGGACATTTCGGGTCTCAAACAAGCTTTCCGAGGGGCTCCTATTTCCCCGAGGCCGCAAGGGAAGCGTCGAATGCAGCGCAGGGGGAAGGACCCGACACAGAAAGGTCTCCTTCGAGGGAACGATACGGGAGACAGACGAGAAATGACACTTGTTTGCATGGGCATGGGGCTTCGAGAGCACGAAGTCCAGTCGATGAGGGATTCGGCGGAGGGGGGAGCCCCGTAGTTCTGGAGCCGATTCAGCCTGCAGGAGACGAGTTGTGTGCAGGCCACCCGGACTACGAATCATTCAGGGCAGGCGACACGCAGTCTCCGTTGGAACCTTCAAGCATTTTTCACGGATCGCCGGCCACGCCGATCAATGGAGTAGACAGGAGAGAAAGGAAGGGAAATTCTGTTGTGGAAACCGCCCAGGCGTCACGGGCTCGTGAGACGTCGAATGCAGGAGACGAGAGGCCCTACAGCGCTGGCAAGGCTCGTGGAAACAAGACGAGGAACTCGCGACAGTCGACTCCCACGCTTGCCGTGAGTGATGGCGAATATATGCCGTACACGCCGACTGTCGGCAGAGAGAGTCGACGCAGCTGGGGACGCGGACCCACCGCAGGATATGGGGGAGACAGAAGCTGCTCTTCACGGGCATCGCAAGGTGGCATCGAGCAGCTGAAGGCCCTCGAAATTGCTAGGGTGTATAGGGAGAACCGTATTGACGCCGTCAAGTCCATGGAACGCAGGAGGGCGACCAAGCGACCTACAGATGACTCGGTCACTTAGGGGCGAGGCACTCCCCATGACTCGGTCGCCAGGAAGGGACAAACATTGTTGGTAAGTTACCGGAAACCATAGGACAGTGGGAATCGGCCGGAGAACTCAGTGGGAGAGGGATGCACAGATCCGTCACGTTCAACTACACGCTGTCAACAGGCGGCGAAAACCAGGCGTATGTCCTCAACGAACAGTGGCAAGGAGTACTCAGAGAAGAATGAGCGCACATCGTTTTATCCCGGTCAACAAAGACAAGGGTGGTCAATGAAGACTAGAACATCTGTCTTGATAGATAAACTGCCCTTCCGTGACAGCGTTTGACACATCTTTCGATGCCGCATATATCTTTTTCTGGCTGTTCCTTGTTGTGGGGTTGGCCGTCGCCATGTTATTGAGTGGCGAGCGCGCTTTCTTCCTGCTTGATTTCTCTTGTTTCAGCCAGCATTTGTGGAACACATTCCGCATCCCTCCCTTTACGGGTCCGCTTTTTCTATGCGTTTTGTCGTCCCCATGTGTTGTTAACTCGGTCGTCGCCGAGGCGGATCCCTCTTTGACACCCACCTCTCCTGCATTCAGGTTGTTTGGCTTTTTGTTGATATGTGAACCTGACCGCTTAAACGGGCAGATTCAGGTGAATGTACCTCGACGATTTGTTTCCGGAATCCGCGCATTTCTTTTGCTCACCTTTTCCTTTCTGAGGGACAAATTTTGTTCGTCGTTGTGGACGGGTTTCGTTTGTCCCTCTACTGAATGATTCAATTTTCACGCAAGAGGTTGGCGTCGGTGTACGTCTTTGTTCAACACATAGATGGCAAATCCGGGACTGAAGGCACTGCACGCCCGCCTGTGTTCTCCCCTGCCCATCGCCTCTGACGCACCTCTCTCCGCCGGGGAAAATGCGTTTGCTAAAAGCCGAGTTGATTTGCACTTCCCGCGGTGCGTATTTCCCATGAGAGACTCAGGGACAGGAGGAACTTGGCGCTGGGTGGGACGGAGCACAGGAGAACAGGAAGCGAACAAGCAGAAACGCCCGGCGTCCTTGCCTTGCAAACATGAGAGGGAAGTTGTCGCGGCAAGTGGTGGGAGAGAATGTGAAACCCCCCACTCTCGTTCGTGGCTGCAGACTGATGAGGAGTAGAATGTACAAATGTCCTTGTCTCCATGGGTATGTAGGGACCCTAGGTACGTCGATTTGTTGTGAAATTCGCGCACGTATGTTTTGAGCAAGTCGCTTGGCAGGTGCCTCTTCAGCATCCCGTTGCCGTGCGGCGTTTCAGCCATAAACGCCTTCTGATCGTGTAGCGGTCTAGTGGTCAGTCCGCTGGCACATGCGGTTTTTTGTTACAAGATCTGTGGCGAGAGAAAAGGGGGTAAACAGGGGCCTGGAAAACTATGCTTCGCCGGTACGAGGTTCGCAAATCAGGAGGAGAAATTGGGTAATCCTAGGGTCTATTGTTAACGCTTGTTTTGGGTTGTCCCCAATTTTATGTCTTGAGAGGAAACACAGGAAACGGAATACAAGGGAAGACTGGAGAAACGTTTGCGGTGATTCATTTGCAGCTACCACGCAAACTTCGGTCTTAAACGCCCCTCGTGCACATTGCACGCTGCACCCTTCGATTGTTACCTGAATCGTGACGCCCCCTGAGACGAACGTAGAGAGTATCCTATTCAAACGCGTCTGCCAAATGACGGGTCTGGTTGCGACATTACAAGCACTCTGTATTTCTACAGTTTCTGACCCCAAATTCTTCGTACATGCTCTGCGCGCTTCGGCCAGCACTTTGCAAATTTCAAAGATACCTATCTAGAGATCCGGCTAGGCAACCGAAATATTTCTGTGTGGTTTGCTTCTCATGTACACGCTTCCCAACGAGTGTTACTCATTCGAATAGGCAGGTGACCTTGCCTAACGGCAAGCACTGAAGTGTATTGCGGAGGAACTGCATTCGCCGTTTTGCTGCGCTGCGCACTCGGGACGCTTTTGCTGCCTTTCGGAGTCTCCACTTCATTCACTTCGACAGAGAGTCCCAATGGGAGCTGCATCCCTTTGGCCTTCCGCCTCATGGACATTTGCCTCTCGTTTACACGGATGCTGATCCGTCGCTGCTTCAGTTGTGTTCTCTTCCCCTCTTTCTATGTGCGTTTTTCGCTCGGAAGCCCTCCCGAGAACACGGGCTTCGTTAGTATCTTTAGGTGGAGCTATTTTCTCCCCCACACAAGGCCATACTCCCTGAGCATGAGAACCACGTGTTGTATCGTCATCGTCCTCTCGCTTTTCACTCTTTCCATGCTGTTCCGTTTCACCTCTCTGGTTGTTACTATGCGCTTCGGGCCCCTTGCTCTCTCCATCGTCGAGACTCCGTTGTTCTCCTTCGTGTCGCAGAGAGGAGGCATTCTCTAGGCTACGCCTTGCGTTGCTTCCAACGTGGCTCCTGTTCGCTGAGTCCGCTCTCAGATCGCGTTCACCCGTTCTCACACGCGTTTCAAAATCCTGATCCGTGCGCGCGCTAGCCTTTCGCTCCGGCCGAGGATCCCCGCTCCCGGCCTTGGTGGGTTCCTCGAGAGAGCCTCGCCAGCTCTGCAACATCCTCCCCAGAGGCTCCCCGAGAGACGATCCAAGCATGCCAGAGCCTTCGGGTGTCATGTTGGGAGAGGCGGGCGATTCCCAAGCCCCGCCATCGGAATATGCAGAGCCGACATTCCGATATTCGCCGCCCTCGCTGTTCCGATTCTCTTGCCCAGTTGCGATGAAGTACAGAGCGCCGTCGTTTCCGGTGGGAGTCGCGACTGTCATGGCCTGGTATCCGCCCACTGGCAGAGACGTTAGAACCCCGCCATCCGTGTAGTAGTTTCCAGGGTAAGTCAAAAAGGCAGAGTCGGCGCCCACAGAGGCTGTGGACACAGAGTAGCCCGGGCCGAGTCCCCCAATAAGGTACGTCTGCTGTGGAGCGGCGGATGCAGAGTAGACGATCGCCGGCTGTGACTGAGACACAGCGGCGGGGCCGTAGGAAGCGCTAAGTCCCGAGCCGCCAACTGCGAGAGGCAGGCGAGGCGGCGGAGGGGTGTTTGCAGCAATGCCTGACACAATCGGCCCCGGCGCCGCTGCCGCGAAAGGGCCGTAGGACGGCGCGCCCGCAGAGACAAATGCGAGGGATGACGGCGGCGAGTACGCCGGCAACGCATTTGCCCCGAGACCGGCTGCTTGCGGGTTCGCAATTAGCGCGCCCGCCACGTCGAGCGTCTGCGCCATGGAAATGGCGGGGCTTACTGGCGAGAACGGGGCGAGGCCGAGCCCAAGGCCACGAGGCATGCGCGCAGGAGACGGAACGAGGAAGGGGCCGAATGCGAGGCCAGAGAAAGAGAAAAACAACCACAGCAAGAGACAAACACACGACATTCGGAATGGGCTTATTACGTGGGAAAGGGGGGCTGGGAAGTCGTTCCTTAAACAAAGAAGCCCTGGACAGCGGGCGGCCTCTCGACTTTCCAATTCCACTGCAGAGAGCCTCACGCGATTCCCAACACTCATCCCCACAACTGCCACTACACCACGCGGCGCTGCCTGAATCATCAGTGACCTAGTGAGCAGCGAAGGGTTCTGTGGAAGGCACACAGCAGAGACTACAGCACTCTGCATATATATATATATATATATATATGTATATTCGCGTGTGTATTTCTACAAAGTGGGTGCGACTTGACTGATGAGGTCTCAAACACAGCTATGCATGTATCGTTTCCTTCGTGTCTGCTCAAGGGGTGTGCGTGTGAGTATTGCTATCGGCTGCACAATTTGAGGGAGTGTTTTGTCCTGCCTTACAGAGCGCTCCGCCAAGGCGAGCAAACTGGTCAAATGCGTTTGCGAATCCAAGCATTGCGTTCGCCATGAGCCGGCGCGGCGGCGCCTTCGGTGGCTGTTTATCCGTCTCAGCACTTTGGTGGCAAACGCTGTCCTTCGCTTCTGGATCCTCTCGCGTCATTCCTGGCTGCGATGCAGAGAGGGGTTCCTCGTCTTTTCGTTTTCCTCGCTTCTCTTCCTCTGGCGTGTCTTTCGTTCCCCGTGTTACGGGTGCCCTTGCGCCTCCTGTTGCGTTCTCGGTTTCTCCTTTCTCGTCCTCTCTTTCCTCTGCCTTTCGTCCTCCGCCTTCCATCTTCTCCCGGCCGGCGAAAGTCCTTCTGCCTCGCTCTTTGGCGGCGCCTCCGCCCGCCTCCACGACGCGCGTCCGCCGCAGCGACAAGCTTCTTTCGCCTTTTCTGTCTTTCGCCGGGATGAAGTCCCTTTTCTCTTCATTCAGGACAGGTATGGCGGGAGGCTCTGCCGGGTCTCTGGTGGCTTCGACAACCTTTAGGTTGCCGTGCCTCGACCCTGTGGCCTTTTGTTTCTGTTGCTGGTTTTCAGAAGCAGCAAAAGCCGCGCCCGATTTCGTCTGGTCTGTCAAGACACTTGACGTGGAAGGCGCCGCCTGTTCTTGCTCAGACGGGTCTCTGGAGCTCTGGGTCGACTTGTTTTCTCCTTGTGATTTCCGATCGGCCTCTCCTTGCTTCGAGGAACGGGAATCTGGCGCCGGGTGCGAGGCTCCAAGAGGCATCACTGTGGGCTGCGTGCCCGAGAGGGAAAGCGACGAAAGAGATCGAGGAAGAAGGCCTTCGAGCGTCTCGCTCTTCCCGCCCTCTTTTTCTTTGTGGCGCACGCAGAACGCAGAGACTGCAGATGACCTATCGACGAAATCCCAGCAGTAGACAACTTCACCTTTGGCATTCTTGAGCGTAGCGGATTCTGCAACCAACGCAGCGAACCACCAGAGAGTGCATGCAAAAGGAAACTGGCAAAACGAACACGGCGTCAAAGCCTCTGAAGAACCGCTATAATCTCAGCAGACACAAACGATCGTTGATGGTGCTCAGAGCCACACATACGTAGCTAAACGAGGAAGTCGATGCAATATAAAATATATTATATATATGAATGTGAAAGCGTTTATATATTGATATATAGGGGAAATAACAGACGTTCGACAGTGGAGGTTTCTGTACGGCCGATGGCACCTGGAACACGGCGACCGGGGATCACACAGGCACGCCCTCGACACGAAGTCACTGGGCTGCCGGCGGAGGCTGGTCGCGAGAGGCTCATGGATCGCGTTTGAAACTCACAAACACCTCTGAGTATCCCGCACAGAGCAGCGTCTCCAAAATCCCTCTCATTTTAGGTGCCAGCGATTCGGTCTTTGCGGAAAAGGGCTCACTGTTGTCAACTTGGAGCGTTTCTCCTGTGTAAAAGAAGATGGTTTTCCTCGTGGATCCACCGGGATTTCCTTTCGCCGCCTGCTCTTCAACTCCCGCGACGCTGAGGACTTTCGTTACCGTCGATCCGGCAGCTCCGCTCGGCTCCACTGACTACAAGACAACCCACGACAAAAACCCGGATGTCTTGTCCCCTGTGGGAGGCCCTACAACATGGAGAAACAGATCTGTAGAGACTTCCACAGAGACATAAACTCGAGAAGTTGTAGATTTCGAGGTAGACGCCTGCCTTTACTCTACCAGTTGTCATTTAACGTGTACACCTTTGAACGGCATGTATATGCGTATATATATATATATATATATATATATATATATGCATGATTATATCACCAGGAGAGTCTTGTGCATGCACCGGCGTGTTTCAGGCGGGTTGGCGCCTCCTAGACGTGGGGTTTAGAGATGTTCCTCGTCCACAAAACCGGAGATGAAACAGCACGGCCCTGTGGATGGTGCTGTCCGTACCCCGCCAGCAGTAGCAAAAGATAGTGCTGGTCCCCTGCTGCTGATATGCATGAGCGCGTGTGCAAGCAGACCCGCGTAGGCAACCCCCGACATGGATCGGCAGGTTATTTTCGTAAGGGTCGCCGCATACCGGGTTCATCTTAAGGACAATGACGAGGTCTTTGAAGGCTTCTGCTGGTACTTCAGACAGTTCTGTTAAAGGCGTCACCAGCATAAGATGCTTCTCGTTTCCTGCGGGGCTAAAGGCCTGTTCCACTCTTTCTCGGCCTTCTGTGCTTTGCCTCCCCGCCCAGAGTTCGCCTCTTGTTTCGTTCTTTGCTGTATATGTTTCCCCCTGCGCCGGCGCGTGATGAGAGCGAAGCGGAGGGGAACTCGGGGCTGCTGGCGGATCAAGCCGTTGTTCTTCAAAAAGTCGCGGGGATCCCTTTGCTTCTTCCTCGTGGAGGTTTACAGGCTCTCGCCCTCCAAACACTGCCTCTTGGCCGCGGTGAGGCGCCGCTGCAGGGTGGACGATGTGGCGTCTACGCCATTTACTCTCCAACGCGACAGAAGAGAGGAAGGGATGAGGGCGCGGGCTAGCGCTCGTTGACCGAAAGGAGGGCGACGACGAAACGTGAGGCGCCGAGCTCTCCGGAGACAGCGGCGAAGGCGGGAATGCGGCTAGGGCGCGAACCGGTTCCGTGCTTTCACTCATCTCATAGAAGCTTGGCTCCGGCAGATCGTCCCTGGTCTTCTCGTGGTCTACAAGGAGAGCGAACGGACAGAAGGGGAAGACGGAGACAGAATCTCTTTTGGAATCTCGAAGCTCGGGTAGAGAGGGACGGGAACTGCGCGTCTTCAAACTCGTCCCCACCTGCAAGCGTGTATATCGCTGCCTGACTAAAGAAGCGCGGTCGTCAGAAACAAGGAAACAAAACCGCCGGGCGAAGCCAACGCGAAACTCCAAAGCCTCCACACAACGCCAGAAAACGGCGTACACCTGGAACCCACGCACTCAAATATCTAGTCTGCTTGACATGCAGGGGTCCGGGACTTCCACGGCGACGGGAATTTCGCCGAACAGGCTCGGGCCAAGGGACACAGTTACAAACGTGCCAAGACTACAACAAAGGAGATACCCAAGCAAGGTGAAGAACCTGTATGTATATGGAAGAGATTCATAGCATCTCCGAATATATCTTTACTATAGCAGATAAATCCACATGTAGTTGCAACGACAGCTCCAAGAGATAATACAAAGTGGAAACAAAAGTGAGGTGCCAAAGCCGACAAACACTCTGACGCACAACACACACGCCAGACTTCAAAAAAGCAGTGGCGAGGCCCCGACCAATACCGAGAAGCCCAAGGAATGAATCTGAAAGCCAACACACCTACATGTATATCTGTGGGTATCGATACGCATATACACGCGTAACTCTCTCTCTCTCTCTCTCTATATATATATATATATATACGTAACTATATGTAGAACGATATAGAGAGGGTTGAGGGTTTTGAGAGATGCCTGGATGTGCACGTGTGTGGAACTGCTTGCGCGCTGTTGCGTCTCTGGATGTGCAGGCGGATTGTGAAGATCATTTTCACGACATGCGCAAACGCAAAGGCGTTGTCTGTCGTAGCTTCAGGTGGCGTTGCGCATTCGTACTGCTTAGGTGCATGGGGAAGAGGGCAAAGAAGAAGCACAGCATGAGCACTGTGATGTTGACAATGATGAGGAAGTACACGAGTTTGGTGCTCTTGGTGACGATTTGCTGGAGGTGCTCGACGTCGCCTTCTCCGCTGCCTTTCCTTCTTTTTCTGAGCCGCTCTTCTCGCTCAATCTGGCGCTCGACGCTCTCAACTTCCTTTACATATTGTTTGAAGAGGAGATCCGTGCTCGACGACACGGCCGGGCGAAGGCAAGAGTGATGTCGAGGCGCACGCTTTCCTTCGCGGTAGACGATGGGGTGGCAACACACCGGGCGGAAAAGAGGAATGGGCGGCAGAGGCTGCGCGGTTTTGTGTCGTCTCTCCAGAGGCTCTCCGTACTCGTCTTCACTGCTCGCCTCTCTTTCCCAACGACACCCTCCGCGTTTTGGGGGATCTCGAAGCTTCGCTTCCGTTTCAAGGAAATCCGAGTTCTCCACAGAGGCGTCTCTCATCACCTTAGCGTTGGCCGTCTTCCCATTCCCACAAATGCCTCTCGCTTCATCCGTCCCTTCGCGCCTCCCACCGCACTTCTCCCTCCCTTCCCACGGCGTTCGCACTGCTCGTTTTCGCACTTTTTCGTCTTTTTCTTGTCCTCGCCCTTCTTCTGAGCCGATCCGACTCTGTGGATATCGGACGTGGAGGGGCCTTATCGGCTGATCAGCTGAGTTCTGAGAAGGGAGAGATTTTGGCGTTCGAAGCGGGGCATCCTGCGCCTCCTCTCCGTCGTGTTGTCCATGCCGCGCAATCGAAGCGGGCCTTTCCAAACGCTTGATGGTTTTCTTGCTTTTCTCAGATGCGTTTTGAGGAGCACCGAGATCCGGCGTCTTCTCAGTAGGCCTGTTCCCTCTGTCATCTTTGAAGGCGCTCTGAAGCTTACTGCCAATCTTGCTATGTGCACTGCTCGTGGGGCGAACAGTGTCGGTACACCCAAAGTGGTGTTCGAATTCGCTTTTTCCCTGCATAAATTGCGTGTCTGTCTCGCAACACCCTCGACGAGCAGCAGGCGCAAGACGTATACACGGGTGTCGACGCCGGCTGCTGGATCTGTCTAAAGCTTGCAGGTCGTGAGGCTCACTTGGAGTGTTCAGATCTAGGAATGTTTCTCGCGCTCGCGTTTCTTGTTCCTCGACACGGAAAAAAGAACTCCGATCTCTGGGTCGGCCGTGCGCCTCCGACAGCGAAGCAGAGGCAAAGTGAGGCAGTGATTCCATTCTTTGGAAAGACACACAAACAGCCCTTTCTTCCCGACGGGGTTTCCAGCAAGGGGACGAAAGATGGGATGTCCATGGCGAGGTGTACGAGCAGCTGGACCAGCACGGCGAAGCAAGGAAAGTGTCGTAGACGCCGACTTTGTCCTCGTGGGGAAAGTGGTAAACGCTACACCGACAGCGCCGGGCGCGGCCGTCCAGGCACGTGACAGCTTCCGGAGACAGGCAAGAAACCGTCATGTCGTCGACGTTCTTGGGAACAGACATCCGACCTTCCTCAGCCTCTTCGCGGCAGTCTTGCCTCCCGCGGGGGCCGTCTGTCGTGCGGCAACGCAACGACACGTGCCCAGCGTGATCGGGAGACTTGGGCTTTGGCTGCTCTTGAGGCTCAGCGGCGGCGCGCTTCGGGTGCATCACGCGCATTTCTGCTGCGGTCGGCTTCGCCCTCAGAGCAGTCGACAATGCAGGCAAAGAGGCAGAAGGTGACTTCAGTGAAAAGTGCGAAGAGGCGAGAAGCGAGCGAGGGTGCGACAGGAGAGCCAGCAGACTGCCTCGGTCTTTCTCTGCCGTTCTCTTTTCCGTTGAAAGGAAGCGGAAGTGGCGGGGGAGAGAAGGCAGGCGATACCCACGGGGGTATTTGAAACGCCGGGCTGCGTGGCGAGGCCAGAAGGACTTGGTGCTTTTCAAATTAATTTTCACGCGTCTCCCGTTCTTGTGGGGTTTCCCTGACCCAATAAGTTTCGACGCTCTTCTCACCGACCTCTCAATAATAGACGCTCGCTGAGGAACCACACCGTCCTCGGCCGTGTTCCCTTTCTCGTTGCTCCCTTCTTCCTCTCCGGCTTCGGGCTCCACCTCTTCTTGCTTTCTTGCTTCCTGCTCCGTCTCTTCTCCCTCTGGTTCGTCTTCCTCGTGTTCCCCCTCCCGGCACTCTCCTTCGCCGCTGCAGCCTCGCAGGAGCTGCTTGCTGTGTCGCTCGCATGCGTCGAGCGAAGAGGAAACGCGCGAGTTCGAGGACGGAGAGGAATGTGGCGAAGCGGCAGGCGGCGCCAGGCGTCGCATGTCCGAAGGCGAGACACTCTCGGGTGTTCCCTGTACGGATGTGCCATGCCAGGCTTCGTCTCTTTCGAGGAAATGACGGGGCGATGACCGCCTGGGAAGCGCCGCCGTCATACTCGGCGTTCCCTCAGCTTCGGTGTCTTTTGCATGCTCTTCACTTTGTTTTTCCTCGCTGTGTGATGAGGGGAAAGGCTCAAGACACGCGTCTTCAAACCGCCGTCTCTCCTCAACCCTGCATTTCTCCTCAACATCGACTGCAGACTCCCAACGCCCCACCGCTCCTCTTCTCCTTTCCTTCCCCACCTGCCAGCCTGACTCTTCTCCCTGCCTCGGTTCACCACAGACTTCGTCCTCTGTCGGTGTCTCTCCAACCTTGCCGCCTGAACGCGCAGCCTTCTTCTCGGCCCTCCTCCGGGCCCTCTTCTCGCCTTCTGCTGGCGTTCTGCCAGGCGTGGTTAACAAAACTTGAGTTGCGTCCCGCGCCCCACTTGCTGCGTCGGCCGTCGCGGGAGATCGGCGGAGTGGTGATGGCATCTGACTCTCATCTTCGTATCCTGGTCCTCCTTCGACGTCCAGCACTGTTGCTTCGCCGCCGTCGAGGGCTTCGCCTCGAGAGAGAATCTCCGGGGGTCCTCTTGTTTCTTCGCTCAGCTGTGAAACCTGCCGCTCACCGGAATCGGCGCAGTCTTTGTGCGCCGATTCAGGCAACGGCGTCGACGATCCCCACGCTCGCTCCGAATCGGAGGAGAGCCTCGGACCCGACCGCGCGCTCTGGCAACCCACCTGTCTCCTTTCGTTGGCCTCCCGCTCGCGCCTTAGCGCTTCTTTCTCGCGTTCGCCGTCGTTTCCCGAGGCTCGGAAGGGCGCGAGAACGGCGCGAGTTCCCGCCCGCCTGAAACGCGCCGAGTCGTGCGAGTTGAGGTCGGCGTGCATCGCGTGTTCGCCCTTGTACACACCCGAACAGGACCACCAAGCAGTCGGCGTTTCCCGAAGCATTTCTCTCTCGCCTACCCCGAAACCCGCGGGTTCACCTTTCGCAGGAGAAAGCGAAACTTTGTGCTCTTTGCGGTAGACACCTGGAGACGAGACGTGAGTAGCCCTCCGCGGGGAGGCGAAACCCCAGGCCGTCGATGCGTGACGCGTATCGACCTTCATCGCTTTGCGTGTCGCGCCTTCTCTCCTCTCGGCTCCCTCCAAAGCCCTCTCCTCCTGCTCATCGTGGTCTTCTCCCCCCAGAACCACGTCGCGTGTTTCCAGCGGCGTTTCCTTCAGTTTCCCGTCCAGCTGCGCTCCCGCTCCAGGGTTCCCTTCGCTCTTCGCCTCGCTCACGGTCTCCGGCGCGCGTCGCGGACGAGCGTGGGAGTCGCCCCAGACAGAATTCCCTCGAGTTTGTCCAGCGAAGAGTCCTGCCTGCTTCTGGAGAGCGCCCGAAGACGCAGAGACCGCCCCAGACAGCGGACGCGAACAGGAAAGGAAAGATGTCGGCTGCGTAGAGCGAGAGGTGCGCGACTCTGTGGCGAACGGTGCGTGCCAGAGAGCAGCCCGAAAGCACTCGCCTTTGGAGTCGGGCGAACAGTCAGCATGTCCCGGCACGCAGCCTCCGCGGCGGACACCTGGACTCGAAGTGATCAGAATCGGCCGACTCTGATATGACACAAACAGGAAAAACCAGAAAGGAAAGCCGCGCGTCGATGCAGGTGGACTGAATGGACAGGCGGACACGACGACAGGAACACTCGGAGCTCATGAACGAGAAGCGCCTAAAGCAGCATCGACACGGAGGGAGGTATCCCGACACACCACGACACAGAGTTTCACTTTATTTCGCGTGTATGTGTAACCGAGAGATCCGCGTGAACTGGCGTTTGTGACGCGGAGGAACGAGGCGACACAGGACTTTCTTGTGAAGCGTTTGAGCCGCCTCGGGTTGGGTGTATGCTACGAAGGAAAGCTGCAAGTCACCTCGCTACGTGTCGACTTGAAGTGTGCGCACAGCTCTGGACGCTCTTATCTATAACGAGAGGCATAGCTGCGTGTATGTATAGACGTATCTCTGTAATGTTACAAGCCACTGGACTTCTATGTCCATGCATTTCCATTAGCCATACAGACACATATGCAGGTGGACATTTTTTCTCCCGATAAATAGATGCGTATACATGTAGTCATAAACAGACGCCCTCAGATATCTATAAAGTGGTGAGACGGCGTCTAGGTCGTCAATGAGCGGAGAAAAGTCGAAGCCGATGCTGGAAAAGACTGCCTTACCGGTGAAGTTCGGATATCTCCTTCAGACGTGAACGCGGCGTGTGGATCAAGACTAACTGTAGCGATGGAAACCACAGCTGCCTCGTCAGTTTCCTGCTCTCCTTCATCTTCTCTTTCTTCTTCGTCAGTTTCTCTCCATTCTTCTCTCCTTTCTTCTCCGTCGCCTTCATTTCCTCTTTGAACGTTATCGCTTCTGATTTCGCCGGGCGAAAAGACATGTAAAACAGGCCGTGGAGAGACAAAGGGTTCATGGTGGCAAGCTTCTGACGGGGGCGCGCCTCCGGGATGTGCCTTGACGCCGGAAACGGGCGAGTTCATGCTTTTCATTGAAGGGATCGGCTCCGCATAATTTGCGGTTTCCCTCACGTGTTTGGTTTCTGGCAAACCGACCTCAAACTCCACCGCTTGGGCCCGCGAAGTCTGGACTCTCTTTTGATCTTCATACGGCAGTCGCTGAGGCGCTCTGTGGCTGTCTGTCGCATTTCTGCAGATTCGTCCTTCATCGGTCACTGCGTCGGGAACCTCCATCCCTTCTCGTCTCCCTATCGAGGCTTCAACGCGGCGGCCTGAGAATACAACGGAGTCCATTTTTGTATCTCTATCCTAGAGTCCTTTTCGTGGAGGCGCGACGCTGTAGGCCCGAGTGTTTGCCTCTTCCTAGGTCTATTTTGTGAGTTTCTGGTTTCCACGTTCCTTCCGTCGCTTTACCGAACAATGTGAGTTCACATGAACCGCCCAATTGTCGTTACGGGGAAGTCCGTTTCATGGGCGTGAGGGGTGTCGGGACCAAGGACACTCTACCATTGATATTTGGCCCTTCAGAAAGAAAGAACACGCACGGATGTTTCCCAGGAAAATGGTTCAGCCGTGTCACAGAGGCTTCCCTTTCGATCCGCGTTCGGTGGACGCGTTAGGGAGAACGAATTGAAAAGACAAAGAGCAACGTCGCATGACGGCAACTATTCCATAAGCGGAACGGCATCACAGATTCACGCAGGCCGCAGGGAAATACCTGTAACTCGAAATCCCGCAATTATACCTGTATACATGTGAAGAGATGCAAATGTATAGGCCCATGCATATGTGAACAAATATTTGTGAAAAAACGGGTATACTTGTGACGAACGAAGAAGCCTGTGCATACACTGCAGAGGTGAGCCGTTTTCGAAAGGGTGAGTCGTTTGGAATCCGCTCAAGGATTCACGAATTAAGAACTGAGAGCTCAATTGGGTAAGGACGGTCGTCCATTTCCTCACGCGAATCGCGTGATGAGGGCAAACAGACATACACGTGGGCCATGGGCTCTTCACGGGTGTAGCCTGTGGTCGGCTCTGGTTTTTGGATTAGATGGCAAAGTTTACACACGAAGCGAGATACGCATCGGAATGACTCCCACAGAACCCACCGTCATCTCCAAGCCCTTCTTGTGGGAATCGCGTGCCAAATTGAGGCGGCAATCGTGTGGGAAAGAAAGAGCGGGGAGGCGAGCTGCGCAGAACAAGGAGCTGCAAGGTAGGACTGGGAGACAAAGAAAGCCGGAAAGCAGTGCGACCTGGAGATGTGGACACTACAGAGATATTGCGAAGGGAAACGGAAACCACAGGAACACGAAAGGCGTCGAAAACACACAAACGCGGGAACGTTCAGTTTTTTCGTCCAGTCCCTTGTGCGGAAACCGTCTGGCTGCGTCTGCAACCAACCTGACCATCCAAAAGGGAAATCGAACGAGGGAGAGAGCGCTCCGCCTCTCGAGTCTGAGAGTCGCAACGCGCGCCGCGGTTTGATTGCAGGCATGCAAAAAACTTTTATGTAGAAATCGAAAAGCAACCAACAGACATTGGTGAAGCGCCTTCTGTGTGTACGCTAAAAGCGCCGCTGTTGCGCAACGGCAAGAACGAAAGGAATGTTATACGTTGTAAGCCCGACCCATGACCTCATTCAGTAAAGATTCCATCTGGAGACAAACCGAAGACGTAGTGGACGATACCGCAAACGCCAAACCTGCAGCTGATGCCGAGGAGCATGTGCCAGAATGCGATGCAATTCGCAAGCGCGAACCGACACACGTCTGAAAAACCAAAAATTATGTCCAATCTGTGGCGGCACGTGTCCGGTGAGACTAGAGCGCCACTCTAGAGCAGAACAGGATTTCTAAAAGTGAAATCGAACACGCCTAAAGAGCCATGACGAAACTTGATGACAGCCGTGGAATCGACCAGGAACAAGGGAAGCGCAGCGACACGAAACGCACAAGACGCATGCTTCACGACAAAGCAGTTAGCTGTGGAGAAAGGGGGGCCGAGCTAGAATTCAAAACGCCACAGAGAGCACGTGAAAGGGAAACTCAAAAAGCAATCAGTGGTGGGGCGAAAACGCCAGATGGGAATTGGATGGCAGTCAACTCTCTCCGAGAAACCCCAAAAGGCAGACGCGGACCAAGACTGCAGCGCTCCGCCCGATGCGCAGCCGATTTGAGAGGGCTTTTGAACGATTCCACAAGTCGAAAAAAGACGTTTTCACCTTGGCCGAACAAACGCCTGAGCGAACGTGTGCGAATGTAGGAAAACGGAGAGGTTCCAATACGCGAACACTGTCGGCAGAAAGGTTCCGCTTTGTCACTCACCAAGCATGTGTAACAGAAAAACGCTGTGGAAAGCCCACGTCAGTGAAGCACGCGAGCCATAGCGTCTGTCGACGGCCTTCTTGGGAAGTCCGAATGGTTTTCCTTTTGCGGCCTGCGAGACTCCCGTCGAGGAACCGGACGAGTCCGTCGCGGTTAATCGATGAAGTGACGAGCAGAATGCAAACAAGATCAGTTTGAAACGATACACCGTATCTCCTACCACCCCAAAAGTGACCACAAGCCATACGCTTTGTGCGTACGTAGACATATGTATTGCGGGAGTCATTTTGTGCCCTCTGTCTCCCTATGCTTCGCCTTGTCCACATATGTTTGTATATATATATATATATATAAATAAATATACATATATATATTTGTATATAAATATATATATATATATATATAAATATATATGGATATAGCTGCGTCTACTCTTCATGGCATAAGGTACCTCTCTTCGAATACATGTTTATCTGCATGTCCATATAACTCACGTGTCATGCGCCCTGGCTCCCTCTCTGTATATATTTATACGTGGATTCATGCAAACAGGGGCATAGATTGTTCTTGCCATAGGGCGCATCTCCAAAATAGACGAATCAATACATATATATATATATATATATATATACCAATAGATAACCGGATTTATGTGTCAACATTGATCTAAATATATTTCCACAGGA
The DNA here is from genome assembly GCF_000208865.1 of Neospora caninum Liverpool. Taxonomy (NCBI): domain Eukaryota; phylum Apicomplexa; class Conoidasida; order Eucoccidiorida; family Sarcocystidae; genus Neospora; species Neospora caninum. The sequence continues at coordinate 2,350,515 of NC_018395.1, read as the reverse complement.
ATGCAGTATGTTCGTGGCTTGGAGGGGTTTCTAAACCGATCTACGCTGGATGGTGCTCGACCTTCTTTCGGTAGGGAGGGCGTCAACTGGGGAACAAAGCTTACCGAGGAGCCGTCTTGTTTTCTCAAGGGTGTGAAGCTTCTCACCGAGACTCAGGACACAGCTTCTGCGTGTGAACGTTCAAACATTTGGAGAACGAAGTGAAGAGCGTGTCTGCGTGCTTGTTCATCGCCACGTCGTGGAGCAGAATCATTCAAAAGAACCGTTGATTGCAGTAAGAGCATTTGAAGAATACCAGTTACCTCCTGACCACATTTCTGCTGTCTCACGGACTGTCTCTCCTCTTTGGGAGTTTCTCTTGCCGAGCTTTCCGGGTTTCTCATGTGCTGTCTATTTGTTACACTTTCTCCATTTCTTGGGTGTACGACCTGTTTGAACCATTTGGCGTCATACACGGGTGAGAAAAACGAGTGCTCTGACCGGCCTCGCTTTTTATTTGTGAATGGAATAGCTGTCTGCGGAGCCTTCTTTGTCTTTTTAAGCCTCCACCTCTTTTACCTGAATGCATCTATGCTTCTGTATCTACATGACTCTACCGGTCTCTTTCCGCACGTTTACGTCTCCCTCGATTCTGTGGAAGCCTCGACTTGTGTAAGCAACTGCTTCTTCTCTCTCTGTCCTTGGGCCTGCATCCCTCTTTCCACTTTTCTGTCTGTGTAAATCTGTTTCCCTCCCTCAATCTGGGTCTTGGACGGTTCTAACGCGTCGCTGTCTCTCCCTCCGTACCATTCTCTCTAAATGTGCTATGAAGGCAGTTTTTGTCCTCTCTAAATGAGCGGCCTAAGTATGGTGTCCCTTCCCTTTTAGATAATCAAAGATAATGTTGCGTTGTGTGCTTTTCGCTCTCATAAAAACAGAGCTGCTCCGTCCTGTGGGTCACCCCGCCTCGACGTTGAGCATCGATAAACAGCTGACAGAAAGGCGCCGCCTGTGGCAAAAAGCCGATAGATCAGCGCCTTGTATTCAGATTACGTCGAGCTCTGTCTTTTCTTAATCTTCAAAAGCGGGTGAAAAGTGTGGCAGTCTTGTTTCTTCTACGGAGTGCCTTTCCCAGAAATCTGCGTTTTTTCACTTCTTTCCCTGCATGCACCGTGTCGCCTGTGTTCCGTTTTGCCGGTCAAAGAGCGCGAAAGGAAAATTGCCGCGGCTGTATCTTACTTCGGTTTTTTTCTTTCCTTCCTTTTTTGCTGTTGTTTTTCTGAGGTGGACGAACTTCCCTTCTTTCGTCTCGTTTCCCTTTTCTGCCAAGTTCTCCCTATTTAACGCTTTGCCCGATCGACGCGCATGCGCAGCGGATTCAGAGTTTTGCGTTTTAAAAATCGGTGTTTGCCGCGAGGGCGAGAGACCCGCTGTCGCGCGTCCGGAGAAGCAGTTCTCCCTCTCTCCGGCTTTTTCCGTCCGTCTTTCCTCTCAATCTTCTCCGCTGGATCGTCTACTGCTCTTGTTTGTCTCCTTCGCGCGCCAGAACGCGCCTTCACAACGCCTGTCTCGCTGTCTCCGTCGACATGGGGACAGAAGATGCAGCGCCTCGCGCGTCTCCTGAGGCATTTCGGGTGACAGTCGAGTTCTGTGGAGGCTTGGAACAGCTGACAGAAAAAAAGACCAAAACACTTCCTCTCAGGTTTTTGCCCCTCCGCCAACCCCCGTCTCCGGCCTGCGCAGCCCCAGACGGGGGTGAAAATGCGGGAAAGGGACAAAAAACAGTCAAGCTGTACCAGCTCGTTTCGTTCCTCAGTTCGCATGTCGTCGTCGAAAAACCAGAGCTGTTCGCGGAAGCGTATGAGCCACCGTGTCGCGCCGACAGGGAAGGCGAGGGCGGCCTGGTCGCAGGGGAGAGCCGGGAACCAGCGAGAGATACAGAGGGAAGAAACGAGGCTGTTTTCTCCACGGACTTGCTTTGTGCTCCCACGCTGTCGCCCATGCGCATAAAACCCGGCATTCTTGCCCTCATCGATGACGTCGATGTGGAAGTCCTCGGAGGCATGGAGGCTCCTGTCCCCAGTGGCAGCTGCGTCACGTTCATCTCCACTCTACACGGCGGATAAAAGGTTTCTCTCTTGGTTGTCTACGTCTCGAACTCTCCAACCTCATTCCATATATATATATATATATATGCGGGTGCAAATGCACATTCACACGCTCCTACGCATGCAGATTTTAGCGCAAAGGGTGAGCGATGTGTTTTCGGTTTCTTGTCCGTGATCAGCTGAGTTTTTTTGCAGTGGGGTACGCTCCGACCCTCTGCGAGGTGGCGAAGAAAGAAGGGACTGAAGCTCGACTTCCCCGATCGAGAGTTTCTTTCCTCGTGCACTTTCCCCGAAGTTTCTCGGTGGCCTTCAGGGGTCAGAGGCGGGTGGGTGGATGTCTGGGCAGCCTGTTTCAGCTTGTCAACGGTGGGTTTCCCTTTCTCGTCTGAATGCAATCCAGACAGTCTGGCGCTCCCCGTGCGTGTCGCCTTCTCTGCGTTTTCTCGTGCTTATGAATCGTGTCTACCACGGCGTTCGAGGAGCGTAGGAACACCCGAACAAATTTCATCTCTGCTCTCCAACCCCCTATTCCGACACTTCATTGTCCACTCTCTTACTGTGTCTTTGTTTCTCCCTCTCGTCTCTCTTCCTCTTGTCTCCTTGTCTCCCTCTCTCGCTATGTATCTGTATATATACAAACACGCAAATGCCCTTTAATCCGATTGCGAACATTCTGATTTCCGCGGTTGGCGAACGCGCTTTCGATGAATACGGGTAGCGCTCGCCCTCCTTTTTGAACACAAGTCCCTCTATCGGGTGTCTGTACAGCCGAAGCCGCGTGCCTCGTCATACTTTTCACCCCACTCCGTCGCAGGACACATTTTAAAGACAAGCTAAAGCTAACGAACGCGCATCTGATCCCAACCGCCACGCAGGGAGGTTCTTTGTCATGCCAAGAAAACAGAAAAGAACAGATGAAGCAGTGTTCGATTTCTCGCTCCGTCCTCCGGCTCTTCTCCCTCTCTTCTGTGCACCAACATACATAAACAGCTATAGACACATGTGAGCACATTTACATGTACACACATGTACGTAGATACAATACATGTATATATATATATATATACGTATGTACTTCCGAAGGTCAATGATAGATCTACATATGTGGAGAGGCAAAGTATACATATATATTTACGTATGTACTTCCGAAGGTCAATGATAGATCTACATATGTGGAGAGGCAAATATATATATATATATATATGCTTATGTGTGTTGGCGAAAGAGGATGTGAGGAGCTGACACCGCAGCACAGACGCCCCAGGGGTGGAGACGAAAAGAGCTGCACAGCACTCAGCACGGAGAGCGCCGGGGATGGCCCAACGGAGAGGCGCTGGCCCAGAACAGGAGGAAGGCGAAGCCAAAATAATCGAAGGGACAACCGACGCATGCAGATTTCTCTTTCGCGGGAGGCCTTCACTTCTTCTTCGCCTCGGAGAGCAAGTTGTCCAGACCGAACGGATCGGAAACGTCCTGAGGCCCAGAGACAGCACACGCAGAAAAGACGGTGAGACGGATGGCCGAGAAAAGGCGGAAACAGATGAACATGCGACAACGGAGGGAAAACAGAATAAAGAGACGAAAAGAGACGACGACGACGCCGAGGCAGAAAGGGGCGACATGGCAGCTCGACGGAGACGTCGGTGTAGCGGATGCATAGGGTAACCCTGAGAGAAGGCAGCTTTGCCCCCGTCGACACAAGCTTGCGCCGAAGAACGAGATGAAAGCAGAGCCACACTCGAATCCTCACCTTCTCGAACTCGACCGGCGCCGTGCGAGTAAACGTGCTTCGATCCGCTCCCGCAAACGAGGGGACGTCTCCAGTGTGTCTGCCGAAGAAATACAGATATCTCTATGAAACATACATAAGCGTGAAGACATCTACGTCTATGCGTATACATGTATGGATATGCAGACGTATATGTTCTGGGAGGTGGGTGAGGATAGACGCGGAGATGTGAAAATGCGTCATCCAGCTACACAACTATGTGTCAAACTCCGAAAACAGTGAAGGATTTCTTTCGGCACACCTGAACGAGCACATGCATGCAGACACACATGTTTGTATGCTCGTAGGTCTGAGCTTACCCGACAGAGTTGATGAGACGCTCGCGAGAGAACTGGTAAATCGCTGCGTTGTTCGACCGGTTCGCAAACAAGGGCTGGTCGTACAGATTGTACGCCTCGTCGTTGCCTCCGTCAAATCCCTGAGAAAGGGAAATCAACACGACGGTGCCGACTTGCAGTGTACGTGAGACCCTGCAGCTGCGCCTTCCTCTGCATAGTCCTTTTCCTTGTATCTCTACGGACCTATACACTTTTGAAGCTACGAGCATGCGTGTTGCTTGGCTGGGCACGGTGCTTGTCTAATGCTTCTCTAACATGATGGAAGCACATCGCGAAGCGTGTATTTTAGAAATATACGAACACACGCGCATGCATCACACACCTGCAGTGCACATATGCATGCACGTACTTGTTCACGTGAATGCTAATGTACAACAGATTTACAGTGAAAGAGCGAGGAGATCCGTGGGACTGCCTCTCTTTATCTCCCTCTCTTCTTTTCTTCTCTGCCGTTTTCTTCCGCTCCCTCTCGTTCTCTCTCTCATCTTCCTTCTCGAGAAGTGCTGAGCTTACGGAGTCGACGCCAGCGGACTGGTTGAAGAGGCGCGTGTCGAAAACGCCTTCCCCGGAGGCGGCTTTTTTGGCGGGCGGCAGCCCCAGCGCGACGCGCTCGCTGACGTCGCGATCCTCGTCGTTTCTGCCGCGCTTGTTTCTCTGAAAGACAACGCAAAAAAGGCAAGTGGAAACGCATGCGATGCGGCACGCCCGATGACACCCGTAAAAGGCGGCCCGAGAGAAAGAGGATAACGCTTCGCCTCTCTCCAGAACATCTCCTCGCCTCAACCCTGAATTCTCATTCCAAGTTAGCTGTCGCCACGACCGCCCGCACATTCTGTTCTCAATGCCTCTATGAAGCCGTCGCTCGACCTTACTTCCAGGCGCATTTCCCTCTCAATTTCGCGTTGCCGCTCGCGCGCCACGGCTTCCCGTTTCTTTCTTGCTTCCTCATCCTCTTCTTGCCCCTCTGTGCGCTGCTGAAGAAGGTTCGACCTGTCGAGAAACGCGCAGTCACACCAGGCACAACCACGGCTTTTCCACAACTCACATTCGCCGCCCTCAAACGCATTACAAATACATGTGTGAAAATCGGCACCTCTAGACAGAGGTTTCCGTATGTAAAGATGTATATATCCATATATATATATATATATATGGATATATATATACCTTGAGAGATACATGCATGCATATCTAGCACAAAAATAGATGTATAAACATATACATCGGTAGATATGAATAGAAAGATAGATATACAAATACATAAAAGTGTGTAGAGGTGTATCGATTTATGTACACGCTCATGTCTTTCGTCAAACGGACAGACACATCTCGGTGCGTTACCTTTCTGCTCTGGCCTGTGCGGCAAGGAGGCGAAGCTGCTGTTCTCGCATTTCTTCTTCTTTGATTTTCTTTTGCTTCTTAATTTCGTTTCTGAGGCGGATTTCCTCGCGCGCCTGACGCTCCGCAATGTACAGCGCCTCCGACAAACTCGCAAATTTGTCGTTGATGGAAACCTGCAGAAAACAAAGCGACCGCAAAAAAATCCACATCGAAGCCTCCGTCACACCTCTGCATGCATTTGCATGCGTAACGGGGAAGTCCTCCCACGCCACCGCCCGTTACGCGAAGCCACGCAAGCACACCGAACGAAAACCGTAAACAGAGAGCGTATTCCCAACATTTGAATGAACATGTACATACTCATGCGTAGCCGTATTAGGATATTTTTGTAGACACATTTATATTCACATACCTCGTAGAGACAGATAGGTATAGATATATACAGATATGAGCAAGAAAGCATATATATATATATATATATATATGTGCATATGTATATGTCCCGTACAGCTCCGCGGATGCACACAGTTGCGGGTGAGTGTATTCATGCATATCAGCATGTACAAAACATATGCGGGGACCTTCGTATGCGAACGGAAGTATTAACATATATCTAAAGAGGGCGCGGTTTCGGGCGAGGTAAAAAGCTCTTTGACGTACATCTTGGAGATTTCGGCCATCAGCTTGCAAACGCTTGTCGAGAGGAATGGTGTAACCTTTCTGGTTTTTCCAGTTCGAAATACTCGGCGGGATCTTCCACTCTGCTTGGTCTTGCTGCGTGAGTTTTCCTGAACGCAAAAGCAGCACACCGAAAAAGATACAGAAATGCCTTTAGAGCGGTTGCAGGTCCTTTCTCTCGTCCCGCACGCCTAGTCACCCCTCTCTCTCTCTCTTTCGCTCCTCCATTCTCTTGTGTGCTCTCCACCTCGCCTTTTCCTTCTCTCTGACCCCTTTCTCCTTTCCTATTCTCTGCCTCCGCTCCCTTTTTCTCTCTGTCTCTCTCTTCCTCCACTTTCCCCGCTCATTCCTCTCTCTCCTCTTTCTCGCTTTTTCCTTTCCTCCTCTTTCTCCCTCTCCCTTTTCCTTCTCTCGCCTCGAGCGGCGAGCCTTACGGGGCGGGGAGTGCATCACGGGGGGCGGGGGACTGCCTGCAGCTGCAGGCGCCCTCTTGTGGCGAAACTTTGGCGGATTCATGGGATCCTCTTGCATGTCTTCGACGCGCAACACGCGCTGTGCGCAGCCGCTGTTGTGGCCAGTCCCCTGACGAAAAACAGCGAGAGCGTCGAACGTTGCTCGAACGGAAAACTCCAAAGAAACAGGCCGAGGAACACCGCGCAGATCCTCGTGCAGACCTTCTATACATGCACCGCACACGCTCCCCATACATATATACATATATATATATATATATATATATATTCATGTATGCTCATATACTCGTATGTACATCTCTCTACATATATATATATATATATATACATACAAACAAGCGTCTACGCACATATATAGCTTCATGGGGAACATGCATCGACACATTTATCTACACATCTATGCACCTATGCATCTTTGCACCTATACGCATATATATGATTATACATATACATATATAAATTCAGGTATATCGAGTTGCTTGGCCGGAAGAAGTGCAGATCGGTTCTGCACAGAAGCAAGTGGACGGCAAACTGCATTTCAAGAGCCTGCGGCGCACCTGCTGAGCTGGGGTGTATCGATAGAACTCCGCGCCGCTTTTGTCTTGCTTGGTCTTGACTTTATTGGCGCCGAGTTTCTGCTCCAGGGCGGCCTCCAACGCAGCTTTGGTCCGCGCAATTTCCTTGTCTTCTTCCTCCTGGCTCGGCATGGCATTTGCAACCTACAAAGCCCAGTTTCACAAACGATGTGCCGACTCATGACACACAGCTGCGCAGCGCGGTGAACCACATGCCGTTTTGCACTGACAAATAATAGAGGTACAGACAGGGGAAGGCAAACATTTACCGAGTGTATCCCCGCACCTGTATGTACGCGAGTGCATGAATACGTTAATATAGACACAGGGATGTAGATACAGACCGATGCAGATGTATGCTTGCGTGGATGTTTGTTCCTTTGACAGAGATTTCTTTTGAGGGCATCGCCCGGCGTTGTATTCTGGCATGCGGCGCGCCTCACCCGCTTCACGACCTGAATGCCCGAGGCAGTAGTCGCCACCGGCCGGAGCGTATCAATGCCGTCTGCAGTCTGAGGCGTGGAGTAGACAACTTTCTTGTCCGACAACTGGCGCACAACCACGTCGTAGGCAATCTTCCCGTCGCCGCCCAGTTGAAGAGCGACTGTGGACGCCGCTGCGTTTCCGCCCTGAAAAAACGAGCGCGTCGGAGAGACTGGAAGGTGAGCGAGAGAGCGGGACGGCGAGACAGAACACCCCACAGGAGCAGAAAGAGACCGGCTCGCCGCGCCTCTGAGCTTGTCTGTCTTCTTCCTTCGTCCGCGAGCTCTCGCCTCCTCGCTGTCCCTGAGGTCTCCATCTCCCCCAGTCCTCCCCCACGGTCGCCTCTTCCGTTCTTTCTCCTTCCCCGATTCGCCCCTCTCGCTTCCGCGTCCTTTCGCCGCGGTCTGCGGTGCCTTGTCTCTCGCTTTTTCCGCGTTGCGCGTCTCCTGCCGCCCTACCTTTTTCTTGCCCATGCCGAGGGGGAACTGCGCGACGAGGATTTCTGGAAACGCGCCGCCGCCGCCAAAGTCTTCTTCGGTGCGGGGAACGAATCCCTTTCTTTGTCCATAAGGCGGCGGGCCGCTCCTGTCTCTGCGGGTGAGCGCCATCTGTCTCTCCTCGGCGAGAGCTGCCAGCGTGCCGACGGCGTCTCCGCGAGTCGGGCGTCGCCTGTCTCCTTGCTCGTCCTCGCCCCGACCCTCGGCGCCCGCCCCGCCTCGGGCCCTGTGCCGCGGAACCGGATTGGACAACGCGAAGGAGCCGACGCTCGGGTCGGAGACAGACAAGCCTGACACGGACGCGGCCTGCGTGGTCCGCTGCCCCGCCGGCGCAGGCAGCCGTCTGAACCAGAGAAGAAAGAGAAGCGAGCGAGGAGACAGAAGAGAGAAGAGAGAGAGTGGAGAGACAGTGGAGAGACAGAGGAGAGAGAGGAGAGAGAGAGGAGAGACAGAAGAGAGAGAGGAGAGACAGAAGAGAGAGAGGAGAGACAGAAGAGAGAGAGGAGAGAGAGTGGAGAGAGAGGAGAGAGAGTGGAGAGACAGTGGAGAGAGAGGAGAGAGAGAGGAGAGACAGTGGAGAGAGAGGAGAGAGAGAGGAGAGACAGTGGAGAGAGAGGAGAGGGAGAGGAGAGGCAGTGGAGAGAGAGGAGAGAGAGAGGAGAGACAGTGGAGAGAGGAGAGAGAGAGAGGAGAGACAGTGGAGAGAGAGGAGAGAGAGAGGAGAGACAGAAGAGAGAGAGGAGAGACAGAAGAGAGAGAGGAGAGAGAGTGGAGAGACAGTGGAGAGAGAGGAGAGAGAGAGGAGAGACAGAAGAGAGAGAGGGGCACAGACCAACAACAAATGAGATAAACGGCGCGCTAGGTTTGCGGAAGAGGGTGGACTTGACGCGAGCTTTCTGGAACGTCCTATCGACGAGGCACGGAGGTGATTATGACTCGTGATGTGCCATCTGCATAGGCGGAACGCATGCATTTGCTCGCCGCTGTCTACACCCACATATTCCCAATCTATTTTTTTGTCAAGGTATCTAAGGTACCTATTTGTTCACATATGAGTACGCTGCATATATATACATATATATTTATAAGCATGACTGCACGTATATAAGTTTACGTATATATATATATATATATATATCTAAACATGTATATATGCTTAGATGTAGATGACGGTGGAACTGCTTTTTAGGCATGCATAGAGGAGGACTGACATGGAGCCGGCATTTTCAGTTGGTCACGAGATGAGCACGAGAAGGTGAACCGACATTTGACGAAGTGCCAGCAGTCGACAAGAAATCGCGAAAGTCTGAAAAGGGGTGCCGCGCTGGATGCCTTCAAAGCACAGATGAAGTTGGAGACAGAGAACTCTACGCCTGACATCCATTTCCACGAGGGCCCTCTGGGAGCCTTGGGGCCAGCAGCGTTTGACGGTATGGAGTGAAAAGACGCTGACAGGTCGGAGGCGCCGAGCACATGCCGATTCCGTTTGGGAAGAACGGAAAGCAGTCTATGCAGAGAAGCAGCAGCTTGGTAGACAGCCCCTCTTCAGAGGCGCGCACGGGCCGCACAGAGAGAGAGAAGACACAAAAAGCATGCAAGAGGAATACGGGAAAGAAGAGAAGGAAGAGGACGACGGCCAAGAGACGTTTAGACAAACGCCGCATATGTAAAGGGAGGATGTTCCGTATATGCACCCACGCAGGCACCAACGAACGAGAAGGCAAAGATGCGCATATGTATCTGGGTGTATATACATACGCATAAGTATATATATATATATATATATATATATATGGATATGTTTCCGTGTAATTGTAGGGCAGCGGGATCGGCAAGCAACTGTTGGAAGAGTTCCTGAGAGGTGAGACGAACCGGTGGCCTACCTCAGGAAGTCCGTCATGGTCTTGGAGATTTGGAGAGAGGCGCAAGCGTGTTGCTGTTGCGATGCAGCGGGGGAAAAGGAAACTGCGTCCTCGTGTCCCCGCTAGCTGTGACCTCCCTCTGGTCTCTCAAGAAGGAGGGAAGAAAGCAGCTAGTCCCTGACCGCGAGCACAGTTGGTTGGCAAAAAGCAGAATACAAAGAGAAGTCTACGCAAAAACAGTAATCTGGCTTGGATTTCGCTTGCGCCTCGAGAAAAAACTGGAGACACGGAGAGGCAACGAAGATGAAACCGGGGAGCTACAGAGAGGCGAAGGTATAGGCAGAGCTCTCCCGGTCCCTTCCGCAGGAAATGGGCCTGTTTCAGTGAGTAACGAAGAGAGAAAAAGCCGGTGAAATCGCCCCTTGGGGATAGTAACACTCTAACTCTTTACGCGATCTCCCCCGCTGGTCCCCGAGAGAGACCGGGAAATCCGCCCGCGACGTGTCCATGAAAAAGGGGAGGAAAGGCGCCTTTCCCCTTGAAGTCGGCGGAACAAAGGATAGAGAGTGATATCGGTTTGAAAAAGAAATACGGATGAACTCAGAACCAGGAAACCTTAGGAGAAACGGACAATTTTGAAGACTTGAGAAAATCCCGTTGCGCATGCAGACGGAACCCACGGCGCGTAGAGTAGCATGCGACACACTCCGATGTGTAGACACCATCCTTTCATTGTTTTTGTGTCGGGAAATCACACTTTTGAAATGTCCGGGACACAGTTTCGTGGTAATGGTTTTTCCAAGATCACATCGCGTCGGGATAGGCTTTTGAGGTGTTTGTCGTCCGTGGTCAACTGCCGCAACACGGTCGCGCCGTCCGAATTCTGAACCGGTCCCAACTGAAGACGTTTCTGAGGGCTTTTTCGTGGAGAAAAGCAGTATCTCTACTGATGGATGGACTTTCTCCGGGGTCTCCCGTCTGTTCGGAGGCTGTTCTCTCGCAAGCTGTGTGTTTTAGACAGGCGCAAACGTAGGCGGGAAATGCAAGGGGGTGACACCGTTGAGTACCTTTCACGCCGAGCCAAAAAAGAAAAAAAACGCAAAGACAAAAGTTCGACAAGGACAGTACCGCGATATTGGAAAGCAGGAACACAGTTCTCACACAGGTGGCGGAAATGTCTTTGACTCAAAAGATCTTTAGAGCGGAGTGGATTACGGTGTTTAGGACCAGATACTTCAGTCGGCTGTCGGTTTGAGTCACAGTTGCTGTATTGTCCGTGTGTGCCGCTACACTGTGAAGAACCTCTCGCACAGATGGCTGACGGCGAGGTCCGTGAAAGGAGAAGCTATGGCATTAGTAGAGACGTTCGGTTGTCCCATTCAAACCGACGTTCCCTGAACTTTGCTGACTAAGGCACGACGATGCGTCACTCAGACATAGTTAGCGGCGACGCAAGCGAACGAACGCTTAACTGGAAGCGTTTGCCGTGAAGCCACGTCCGAGGACGTCTTTGGCATTCTTACAGGGAAGGGGAATGCCCTTATTCCGGGGTCGGGGATTCGAAGCGGTAACTGAACTCCGGACGCAGTTGTATGCTACGATTCGAATACACTTACCAATATTTCCACGTGTTCACCGCTTTGTCCGGTGCCGAGAAGTCTGTGGGGTTCACACGTTCGTAATGAAACCGCAGCGAAAACGCATCACACGGGAGTTTGTCTCGTTGTCGGTTGGAAGTCATTGCGGATGAAACAATGACAAGACAGTACCCTAGACTGAGTACCCATCTGCCTTGGAGGGTTTTTCGCGCAGAACCAGTCGCGTGTGTGCGGCGGAGAAAGGTCTCCTGGGCATTTCGATTCTTTTGGATCGCGGCCGAAACGCCATCGATCAAAAGGACAAACCCTTCGCGTTATTTTAGTTTCGCGAAGGAATCTTTGGGTGTCTGGTGCACTCAAATGGCGCCGAGCCGTCAAATGGCGGGAAGGTAGTGCCTGTATGCAGTCTGTTTGATGCAAAGATGATACGGTTCGTGTGTGCTGGATCTCTGCATCTGCCATCCAACGGTTTCCGCCGTCAATCGTTCAGGCCCGGTCTCGTCAACTCGCTCGTCTGTAGACCGCGGTAACGGCCGACCTGTGCACGGTACGAGGAAAAACAGTAGAGGAAGAATAGGCAAAGAATTAGGCCTGCGGCATCCCGTGTTGCCGAAGGCGCGGAAGCAGTCCAAGCCGCCAGTTCACGTGGAGAACGACACGCGCTCTCAAATATACAAAGACGTAGGACGCCACCTCCGATGTTTTCTAGTCTATGGAAAAAGAGTCATTGAAGCGACACAACTTTGTGAGCATACAGTTGTGTTTCGTTCAAGCCTTGACGGTAGCGATGTCTGTTCTAAGGAGCAGAACACCGTGGACCGTGCAAAGAAGGACTTGCGGCGAGTCCTCACCCCTACTTACCTCATCAGACTGACCAAGAGCAAACGCGCCACATACGGATATTGCCCAACCTATCGAACTCGACTCGCAATGAATAATCAGAGAATGAGTGCTCAAATTTAGTTGATCATGGAGAGGCCTCGGGGCTGTACAAATTTTCTTCATGGGGACAGCTGTGCTTGGTGCGCGAGCGAGTCACGGACCCATCAGCGCACAAAGAAACGCATATACGGACGTGCATTTGGTTCACCACGAACGCACAAATTAACGAGCTACAGAGAAACCTAAGGGAGGAGGCTGATGCCTAGACTTTGGAGAGATCCACGCGGGCCTAACCCAGCACGGCGAGACTGAGCTGCCAGGAATGGCGTCCAAACGGAAGGGGATCGGCACTGCGGGGAAACGGCTCTCGAAATCTAGGAGCGAAATTACGGATGTCATCCGTTGGCAGGATCAACAAGATTTTAGGTGAGCTCCCTGGAACCGAATGCGATCAAAACCTTCTGGAACGAAGTGTGGCGCCTCTTTCAAGGAAACTCGACATATCGTCGCACGGCGCAAAATGAGAGGGACGGGCACAACGCGTCGGTACTGTCGGCACGGCTACAGGGCTACACACGCTTTCCTCCGCAGACCGTGTCCCTCACAGGTGGTGCGGTGTGTGGTTATTGTCGATTTCGCTTGGCATTGCCTTATCGCCATTCGCTTTCAAGGCCAGTCTTGGTTTGCTGCTGTGGCGACTAGCGCTAAGCGCGTGACGCGGAAAGAGTTGCCGAAACGAGCTGCCAAAACCACGCTGTTTTCGAGAATGTCTTCGTCGGAATGCCTTCGTTGGGGGATAGTCATGTTCGACCGCCTGTCTGTGTGCTAGCGCAAGGCGCGTAAACACATGATGGCATATCCCGTTCGAACTTTTTTTTCCAGCGGTCACAGAGACCAACAAATTAACTAGGTTGGGCTGTCGATACCATGGAATGGCTCCAACCCCAGGAACCCAGCTTGGAACGCGTTATTCACCGGTGTCGACAGGAAGCTTCTCGAAATCGCGCTCTTCTGAAGAAAGATTTTGAATTCCTCGCTGCTTTTTTCCAGCCCTGCTACCGCCGTACACTCACTCGCTGCGTCTGGTGGTCGGGCATACCTGAGCAACCACGTGCACACGTTCCCGCACTCAAGCTAGAGTAGCCCTTTGGACCTGTCGTCTAGACGAAGAGTCATAAATGAACGGGTTTGCTTGTCGTACTCATTGCCGTGGAGCACATCTCGGAGCCTTTTCAACTGTGCATGGACGCAAAGGGTCACAAGCGTTGCCTGCTGCAGCAGGCGCAAAACCGCACTGGAAATCCTGAAAGCCTGTACGCAAGACGGCCACCACTGAATAGCGTTCTTCTGTCGGTTTCCTTTAACAACTGTCTGAGGTTTGTGCTGTTGTAACGGCTATATGAAATATTTGGTGGGGGGTTCCGAGATCCCTTCCCCCTGGGTCTGCCGGGGCTGAAGCGGCGGGCCAGGGTACCGCGGTCGCGCGACGCGCCCCGTTTACCCCTCTGGATTGCGACATCACCCGAACGCTCGTGCAGCACACGCGGACGGCGACACTTTGAGACAACCGCAGCCGTATCAGAAAAGGGCCTCGCCACCTGACGTCGGGAAGCTGGAAAACGCTTCTTTCGGGTAAGTTGTCGGCTTTTGATGTGCTGGTCGTCTACTCTCGTGCGGTAAGCGCCGTGCATCTCGCGTTCACGCGGGTCGTAACCCCCCTGATTTGGAGCAGCAGTGTTCGAATGAGGGACTGGATCAAGGCGGCCCCAGCACGTGGGACCCAGAAACCTAAAAAGAACGCTTAAAGGCGATGCTTCACCTGACAAGTCACGAGGGCTCGATTTCCAGCTAACCCAGGAGCGTCGCGTGAAACTGGCGAAAGTGCAGCAGCCCGTGCGAGGCGCAACTTTGTCTCGCGTTTCTCTTGTTGGCCGATTGAACGGACCCGCATTCTGCATGCCCTCCTCCATAGCAGAGCCTTGAGCCGGAATCTTCCGAATGAAGAGACGAAGACGGCAGCGAAGCACGCGGAGCATTCCTAGACAAAAACTCGCCGGCGGCCCGGTGCGTGTCAGGTGTCGCCCTAAAACTCCGTCATCTTTTCGCGCAAGTGTGGCTGTCCGTTGCACCCATAGGGCTGTTGCTGACCCGCGAGTGCAGGAGACACCTGAGTAGATTCTCCTCGCCGAGTCGACACGTTCGTGCCTTTTCTTTTCCAGTTTTGCAGCGGAACGGTGCCGCGAACGGAACCGAAAGGATTCCTTCTCGGAACAGTCACGTCGGCCGTCATGCGGATACTCCTCGCTGCCCCGCCACTTTGAGGCTCGTGGAGACATCGCCACGCCGGTTGCAGGGACCGCTGCGGCGGGTTTTTCTCCTCGGCTCGCACCTCCTCTGCGGTCTATCAGGGCTGCTTTCCTTTCCTTTTCGCCGGATTTCCACAGCGCCGGGACGTCCAAAGTGTCTACGCGACGCCCAAGAAGCTTTATCTTGCCGCCTCTGCTTCAGGACAGTGGCAGCATGGCGTCTCCGTGGGGTTTGAACTTCGCACCCTGGACCTTGCGCCCAGAGGCCGAGGCTCACCGCACGGGCGTGAAACCCGACGGACGAGTGTCGCCGCTAACCCAGCGGTTTGCTCAGCAGAGTTCCAAAGTTGGATACCACCGGGAAACGTCTTCGTTTGTCATGGGCCCGCCCTCCGTTCGCGCAGTTGCTCAGAATGTCCCTGGCAGCATCCCAGTAGCCCACAGCGAGGCTGACTGTCGGCAGAAAACGCGCGCCTGGGCGAATGACGCCGAAGAGGCCGACAGCAAATTCGCAGGAAAGTCGGTGTCTGTGCCCGTGCTCTACGCCGGTTTGCCTGCCGTCGCAATGTCGAGACCGCCTAAGGAGCTGTTGCGTGGTTCTTCCCTAGTTTTGCCTTCGATGGCTTGGAGCACACCGGGAAACAGTCTGGGGACACGCGCAGCCCAGTTGCAGGGGAAAGTGTACACGCCTCCGCTGTCTCCCTCCTGTTCTTCTGAGTCCGTTGCGCGGCCCGCGTCGTGTCGCAAGCCTGTGAACTCTCCCGATCGGGCTGAAAGTTGGGCGATTCCGGTCGCGCGGTCTCTCGAGGCTCTGCCGCAGGATTCCGACTTGCTCGGGTCCAGACCGGCCACGCCCTCCCTGACGCGGACTGCCTCTCTGCCCGTGCAGAGCTCGGACGGGACAGCGCGGAGGCGCTTGATTCCTGGATTCACCGTGCCGATGCAGACGGGAATACGCCTCTGGTGTACATACTGTGGCGCGCGGCTCCGCTCACACAAGCACTTGGTCCAGATGTGGCCAGAATTCATCATGTGCACGCCGTGCGCCGCCGGGCCGTCGTGCAGCACCTGTCACCGGAAAGCGTTTGACGCGGTTGTCGACCTGAAGAACGGAACGAAGTCCTACTTGTGTCCCCACAGATCCGAGGAAGGCGGTATGCATCTCTGCGGCCACTGCGCTTTGCTGTGCCCGGTACGGTCCCGGCGGAGTCTCGCCCGTTCCACCGCGACTGCTCTGGCGTGGCTCCAGTCGCATGGCGTGCACTTCACGGACGACCTTTTGAAATACCAACGAACCGAAGACGTGGAACACCTCCTGGAGCGTCTCGACACACAAGAGGCGCTGCAAGCCCACGTCAACTGCCCAGCAGGGAGCTCTCCGCCTCCGAAGCCAGGCAGTGCAGCCGGCAACCGAGTCTTCATCCGCTCGCACGAGAGCCTACCCGGGACTCTGAGTATTGAACAAGGGCGCCCGTGTGAGGCATTCGCTGGTGGGGCCACACGCACACACACGCCGACTCTACAGTCTCAGCGGTCCTTCACCATCGCGGTCGAGGCCGTCACTTTCGCGGAGCTGAACCCGACGCCAGCGACAAACATTTACGGGCGGTGCGAGACGGAAAAGCTGCCGGTGAGGCCGGGAACTCATGGAAGTTCGTCGGTCCCTGAGCGACTCGTGCGGCGCGTTGGAGTCGTACGCGGCCTCCCCCAAACCTTCTTCCTCAGTCACCTGACCCACGAGTTGCTCCACGCGTTCATCTGGTGCCGCCAGCCTGGCGAAGGCAGCCTGCGCCTGGACGTCGAAGAGGGAATGTGCAACTGGGTCTCGTCGGCGATTTTCAAGGACCGGTTAGAGGCCATCGACGCGCGCGAAGCGGATTTGCTTGCGGGCGAAACGGCGGCGGGCGTGCCGAGCCCTCTAGACAGTCCCGTCTTCTCAGACATCCAGCGCGACTCGCCCGCTGCCGTCGAGTTGGAGAAACTCTTTTTAAACTTTGAAAGGCGCGTGATCAACGGTCGCCTGGGCGACATGGAATCCGACACGCACGTGTGCTACGGCGACGGCTACCGCGCAATGAGGGAAGTGATTGCCGCCATCGGGCTGGCCAAAACCGTCGAACTCACCGAGACCTACGGAGACAATCTCGACAACTTCGTTGCCGCTGCGCGCAGGATGAAGGGAACGGAAAGGGACGGGCTCCGTGCGACGGCGAGGGAGGCTGTCTAGGGATCCGAGCAGGTGACAATCGAGACGCGGAAGGCAATCGGGAAGCGAAAACCTGTCCGTTTCAACGAGGCAGACGAATGCCGACGGGAACTGCGGAACAGACATCAGCGACCTAGCAGTGACACTGCAGAGGCGAACGAAGCAGAGCTGTGGGCGGCGCCTTTTCTGAGCGTGGACTAGGATCGCTCACCGTCTCTCCGGGAAAAGGCGAGGTGTGAGAGGCGAGCGAGACGCCTACCAGGGGCTCTCTCTCAAATCGGGAGAGCGTGGCACAGAGTGCTTTCTCAAAAATCGCGGCAGACAAGAGACAGCTTGCGCACGGTGAACCCCTGTCTTGCGGAGCTCGATCGTGACTGGCTCCACGGTACACGCTCCTGGTGAATGCCTGGAGCCCGGGTAGCTCATCGGCGACGACACACGCCCGGGGATCTCTGTAGTGGCACGGGACTTTAAATCGAACCTGCGATATATATATCTTGATTTATATATATCTTTATCTATATATATATATATAGATATATATATATATATATATATATATATATCTTGGATAAGTGTACATTGCGGCTGGGGACAGCAAAGGCCGCAGTTATGATGCTACATTGGTTAACCCTCAGTTCAACTCGTGCTCCCACGCTGAGACAGGAGGCAACCGTGGACGCAGCCGTTTCGTTCAGTCGTCGTTTCAAAAGATAAAACCCTTCCTTGCGTGGCCCGTCAAGGCGTCCGCTTTTGACGTTTCTTCATCTGATGCTCCATCGCGTGCGCGACTCGGTCTCTCATATCCGCTCCTGCTGTGCCGAATGCTTGGCGTTTATCTATCGTTTTGCTTTCTCTTAGCGTGGTCCTAAAATGCCCCATTACGAACCAGGCGAAGGGTGGGTGTATGGAGGAATCCTGCTTCCTACAGCGGAGGCGTGCTTGCCGCTCTAGACTGCATGGGGGGGAACTTGGAAGAAAGGGGGATTTGGTGTCTCACTAGGAGTTCGTTGCACCCGGCGCACTGTTTTGTCTGTAAAGGTCAACAAGAGGAGTCTCTGGAACGCAACAGACAGATTCCTCGCTCGCGTTGAGCCCTACGCAGGTGCCGTTTGCTGCTCGGAAAATGTCCCCGGAAAAAAGCTTAACGGGGATGTGCACTTGTTATACTCATGAATCCAATTCTCGACAGTCACGTACATTGGGGAAAATGTGTATTCCGGCTCAACTGTGTTCACATTTGGTATTTTTTGTTGCTCATGACTCTCCACCGGACGCGCCCGCGTGCATGCTCCGGGGCCAGGTTGTTGCGGGCATCGCCTGCGCGTTTTCACAGGTGCTGTTTTGTTTTGTCTCCGGCGTTTTTCCTACATGCCTTTTGTTTTACTGTCCATCGCAAACGTTCGGCGGCCCGGTCGAGGGCGCTCGCTCGCATCCTCTAGACGCTTCTCTGCGTCGCCCAGTTTCCAAACAAAGTGCCCCGAGTCTTGCCGATCCCCAATTTTCATCGGGGTCTGTCCACCACAGAAGAACGAGGAAATTCACCCAAGAAACACAGCGCAAAGTCTGGAAACGTCATGTGAAATGCTTTCACGGGGTGGAGCAGCCACCTTCTCGCGCACATCCTGGTTCGCGTGTTGGCAACGGCGAGACACAGAGTCTTCAGCGCTCTCTCTCCAGGTTGCCTACTGTCTCGTCAGTGGAGAGGCCACTTTCTTCAAAGACAGAAAAAAGCCCAGAAACGATGGCTCATGCTTCTCGAGAGGGAAAGGCATCAAACCGATGTGGCAAGATATTGGGGCGATGCATGTATGCACACATATAACAACATATATGCATGTGCGGATGTGTAGATGCCCAGCTGAAGCCGAAAACACCTCCCAGAAATTGGCATGCAACAAAGAGATGCGTGTGACTGTAGGTGCATGTAAACACCTTCATTTGGTGTCGGCAGATAATCGACGTAGACAGACCGTAATCATGGGTACCCAGATTGACGGACCAGGCAACCGAGGTACAGACGAAGCGAGAAGAAAGTTTTGCCTTTGATTTCACGTCCCAGCTGGGCCCTATGCGCCCCTCAAGCGGTCCTATATCCAGACTCGAAAAGCCTTTTTCCCTTTGTCTCCGACCCCTCTCTGCGCTCCCCCCGTCGCCTCTGTGTCTCGAGTTCCTGTTTCAGCTGCGGGCCCGACAAGGCAAATCGAGCGGACCGCGTCCGCGCCGGAGCCTTGTTTTCTCGATCCTCAGCTCTCTGTTTCTTCTCTCTGTTCACACTCTTTGCTTTCTGCCTTGTCCTCGTGCCTCGAAAAAAAACACGCGAAGGATCGTTTTCAACTGGCGCCTGGCCACTCACCGGCATGCATTTCCGCGTTTCCTTTTGCACATGCGTTGACTGGGTGTATAGACACTCGAGCAGGATGCCCGGCGACCTGCATGTGGATCGGCAGGTTTACAGTTCCCGCTTTCTCTAAAATTCTCTTTCTCCTGAGGAATTGATTTTTGTCGACATTTCATCCATTTCTTGTGTCTTTTCATCTCGCGAGCCGTCGAAACGTTTCTCGAGGGTTTGCGGTGGAGATCAACTGTGTGCCGACACTGCGCGATTTTCCCGTGGATTCGGCTGAAAAACAGACGGCCGAGTGCCGACTTTGGTCGGCATTTCTTTCATGGGGATTGGCGACAGAGAAAACGCTACGTAGGCTCGAGCGTCTTGAGTTGCGCACAGCTAGGCCTGTGAGACACTTCTTCTCGTCTTCAAACAGGGAGAACGAAAACACGGAGGACGCGGAAAGGAAGGAAACAGCGGAAAGACAAGAGAGGGGAACGATGAGGAAGGAAAAGACAAGGAAGGCAAATGCGGAGACGGCACACGAAGGTAGAGAAGATGCAGAGCCGAGAGAGGGGGGAAAGGTAGAAACGGAGCGCGGGGATACAAGAGAGCGAGATCTGTCGGAAACACGCAGAATGGAGTAACAGAAAGAAAAAGCTGGAGGAGATGAAGCGTCTTGTTCTCTGCCTCTTCGAGTTGTAAAGTTGCTAAAAGAAATCTGCCTTCCACCTTCAGGCCTTCTCCGTTGCCTGTGTTGAGGCGCCCTGGAAGCACACAGGCACTGGAGGAAGTCTAGGGAACTTCCTGCTCAAACCTTCCTCGCCTCTGCCCCCCTTCCGCGGCTGCCCTCAGCTTCTTCTCTCCATTTCCTCTGTTGTCCTCCAACGGTGCACCCGCCCCTGGAGCTGTTCCCCTGTCTCCTCCCTCTCGCCTTTGTTCCCTTCCCTCTCGTCTCTGCTCCCTTCCCTCTCGCCTTTGTTCCCTTCCCTCTCGTCTCTGCTCCCTTCCCTCTCGTCTTTGTTCCCTTCCGTCTCGTCGTTCCCTTCCCTTTTCTTCGACGATGAATTTTAATCGTATTCCGACGCGTCTGTCGACGCACTATGTCTGTGACCCGTACACCACCCTCATGCACTACCGGCGAACGTTCAAGTTCCTCCAGGCGTTGAAGTCGAAGCCCAACTGCCGCGCTCTGTGTCTCGGCAACAAGAATCAAGTGAACATTCAGTGGCCGAAACACTTTGACGGGCTGACTGTGGTCGCCTCTGCCGTCTCTGCGCAGTCCTCGATTCTCTCGTCCGCCTCCGTCCACTACTCTCTTATCATCTGTCTCGACCCTGTCTTGTTCGCCAAGCACCTGTACCGCATCAACGTCCCCGTCCTGGGTGTATGTACACCGCGGGAAATCCACGAACACCCCGAGATCCTCAAGGTGATCGACTACCTGCTGCCGGCGCCTTCCACGCGCACAGATGCCGCGCTCAGGCAGCTGCTCGCGCGCGAGTTCCTCGACGAAGCCGACGCCGAAGAACGCACCAAACAAATTCCAGGGTGAACGGTGAAACGGGGGCCCGACACAATTCGAACATAAGAACCCGTAGAGCTAGTCAGAACGCGCCGGTGTACATGTGCGTCGATGCACATTTCCGTAGAGCTACTCAGAACGCTCCGGTGTACATATGCGTCGATGCACATTCACGACACACTCTATATGCAACGAGTTGTGTTTTTTTTGCAGATATATATATATATATATATAGAGAGAGAGAGAGAGAGAGGGAGAGTGATTAGCAAATATCCATGTATATTCATATATATATATATATATATATATATGCTATGAAATTCCATTATTTATTTGCCTTTCAACCACTTGGTTTCATTTCCCTTCTCGCTCTTGTTGTACAGGAAAACCTCAGAAGTTTCGTTGCAGCTATTGCAGATCCGAAAAGGGGATTTCGCGGTTCTCTTTTGCTTCCTTCTCCGTCGTTTCTTCTTTTCTTCCCCAGCTCTTTCCTTCTCGTCTGTCTGTTTCTCTTCCGTCTCTTTTCTGTTCTCCTGTACTGTATTTCTTTTCCTTCTTTTTCGTTTCCATTCTCGCTTCGTACGAGAGGTGAAGGCACTCTTGGGTGTCTCTCCGGTCGTTTTGGTGGCCATCTGTTCCTCCGTCTTTCTTCAGTGTTTTCCCGTCTCTTCGTAGACGTTTTTTGTCTCTTTTTGCGTCCCCTGTTTGGCACAGGGACGTGTCGACCCCGGTCGTGCAAGTCAACAAGTGTAGGCGCTGTCTGCGCTGTCCAGAAAGACATACAGAAAAGCTCAGTATCGTCTCTCCCAGAGGGGCGGGGCACCTTTCGGAGCAGAAGCGTGAACTCGAAAGAGAAAGAAAATGCCTCCAATCCTGGAGCGGTGCGGGCTTCGTCGGCCACGTGGAATCTTTTTCCGCACCTCGAGAGGCACTGCTGCACCAACACGGACGGCAGAAACGTATTTGCCTATATAAACATATACATACATATATATACATATATATACATATATATACATATATATATATATATATATATATATATATATATATATGGTGTAACTACTCTAGCTGTCTACGTGCCTACCCCTTTCTCGCACTCACAGTTTAGGTGTGTCAGAGGGTAAACAAAAACAGCTTACAACATGAACGTATGCATATTTCCTGTAGGGTTGCTAGAACAATTTCAATGCAACAGGCAGAAATCCAAAACTCTGATATTACAACATGTGAACGGCAACAAAAACTGTAATTGTCCATCTGTGCATCTAGGCTGGTACTCGGGAATAAATGTCAGACGCTAACTTCCAGACTACATATATATATATATATATAGAGGCGCGTGTTCGCCTTTGCTGTTTTCATTGGGCCCGTACAAAAAGGGGCATCGGAGTCGGCATCAAAGGCCTCTGACAATGTTACGCAGCCGATATGGTCTGCAGCGGTTGAAACCTGCGGACCGGAAACAGGCATCACCTACATGGAGCCAAGCTAACCGCTGATGTGGTAAAAAGGGCACGCCGAGAGTTATGGAAAGCAACCGACAGCGGCCGAGGCAGTATAAACGGGCCCCGTTCGGACACCCCGCGATTCTAACGCCCAGTAGCTAAGAACAGGTCTAGAATGACGTCGAGAACTAGGAAAAGCGATACCCGGATATAACGCATGCACAAAGAAACATTTGACATGTGCTAGGTGGCACGGAGAGTGTGAGGGGACCTCCGTGTCAGCGTGGCTGTGGAAAACCATTCACCCTTCACTTCACTGCCGAAAACTATATATATATATATATATATATCTGCATATATATCTTGTGGAATCTTCCTGCTCCAGTCTGTGTAAGGAACTGGCCGCGAATGTTTCCGACAAAGGTTTCGACAGTGTGCGCCAGCAAAACATTATCCTCTGGTTCTGTTCTGCAGTGACAAGACATATCTAGGGTGTTTGGCGCGTTTTCCAGGAATCCGCAGCATGCCCAGTGACAGCTTTCTCCGTTTAAAAAGGAACGAAAGAGTCAAAATCCGTGGGGCTTTCACAGGAAGAACACATTGACGAGGTGCACTCTCCCCGCCACTTCCCACAGCGGCACACGCTGGCGAGCGCTGGACCGGGTGAGCCTTCCACGTTCGCGCAAAGAGCAGGCTTTACCCCAAACAGCCGCGGAAGCACCATTCATTTTTGTTGTGAACCAGCCGATATGAAGAGACAAATACGGGAGACGAGAGAAAAATGAGACACAACGCCGCAAAGACGCATATCAAGGTAGCAACCACCGACAGAGCTGGAAGACCGGACAGCGCAGAAGAGACGAGAGAAGAGAGGAGGAAAGAGAGGCATTGTGCGGACCTGCGTCCGATCGCCACGTGCTTTGATGAACGGGAAGAAGAGTTTCCCGGCTGGCCTTTGCTGGGGAAAAAATCCACGGCATGCGTGGCTTTAGGTATACAGTCGAGAGAAACATTTTAAAAGGCGAGAAATCGGGCAAGAAAAAAAGCCACCAGTCAGCGCAAGAAACGATACGGCAACCGAGCCTAGGAAACCGACGACACGAAGCCATGTAGAAAGGGACAAAAAACCCACTCAGTCCTTCTGTGTCGCCATGGACCAGCGCAAGAACTTCACACACGACTCGGGTGCACATACAGTGCATCAGAGACCCGTCAGTCTCTACGCATTCGGACTCGAATACATCATGGGATGTGCGCGAGCAAACGGGGCTTTTCGTGGCAGAGAGGGCCGGCAGCGCCTCCGCTCCGAAACAATGAAAAGACAGCCTTCAAGTTCTTCCCAGACTGTCTTAATACCCTTAAATAGGGCCAGGCCCCTGGGCTGTACATGTGCACTGAGACCGGTGCCGGGCTGCATATACCCTCGACAGCGAGAGAGATGCGTGAGAAGTGCCGCGCATGAAAAAAGAGAAATCGCCCTCGCATGTGAACTCGCACGAATCTTGACAGCGTCTTTGTTGTGTCTTGCAATTTACGAGTTCGCCTGTTTTTGCGTCTCTGTCCTCGAACCGCGTCCACACGGTAAACCAAATCCCTCCTCTTGCCCGTCCTTCTCATTCGCTTTCCAGTGCTCTCTGCGTGAGATGGCGTCGCCCACTGAACCCCGCAGACGCAGAGAAAAGCATGAGAAACGGCGGAAAGGCAGCCGCGTGGAGTTTCAGCAGACGCGACAACTTTCCTCCTGACTTCGTGGCTGATTCGCGTTTCTCCCTCCCCACTTTGCTCTCCCTCTCCAAACGCACATGGCGTGGATTCCTCCTCTTCTCCAGTTACCTCTTGATTTCTCTGCGGTCGGTGACCTCGTCCCCAACAGCTTCACACGCCCGTTCCCTGTGCCTTCGCCTTCCAACGACGCAGAGACGTGTTCCCCTCGTCTTTCCAAAAAAAGAAGCCCCGCCAGTGTGCACCTTTCCTCCACCTCTCGCCCGCCCTCTGTTTTTTTCTCGCAGACGTCGTCGATGCAACCCACACATTATGCCTTCTCTAAACCTCGCCGGAAGAAAGAAAGCGGCTTTCTTTCTGCTTCGTTCGACTTCGCATTTCCTGACAACAGAGGCACCACCAGCATGGCAGAAAACCCTGCCGCCTCTTTCCGCCTTCTTCGCAAAACCCCCTCTCCTCACGCAGCGGCTCCTCTCCTGTTCGTCCCTTTGCTTCCGTCACAAATCGGCATGGCCTCTCACGGAGGAGGCCGAAGACGCAACTGGAGCATCGCCCTCGTCTTCGTCATCGTCGCCTTCCTCCTCGATCTGCTGTCTCGTCCACATCTTCGCCCACCGCGCGACTGTGCTCCTGTGAACTCCCAGCCGCTGCGCCAGGACGCTCAGCGGGTAGTGCCGCAGGAGACGGAGGAGACACTTCAACGGTGGAGCCCCCGGCGCAACGCCCGCCAGGGCGACCGCGGCCGCGCTCTCGCCCGCGGCGCCCAATGCTCCAGGCGACGAGGACCCCAGCGAGGAGACAGTGCCCTGAGCCTTCGAAAAAGGAGACTGGCCCCAAGAAGCACTCGCGGAGGTGCTCGGAGACAGTGCGGGAGATGCGGAAAGAGCAGAAGGCAGAGACGCAGACGACACACTCGGGGCGGGCGGGGAGGACGCTCCGGGCGCCGAGGACGACGGAGTGCCTGCTTGGCCAGTCTCTGCGCCCGAGAGTCCAGCGTGATTGCCTGCGCAAAAAGAGACGAAGAGAGACAGCCCACCAAGAAAATGCAACAGAAGAGAACTAGGGAAAGAAAAGGACAGCCACGAAGCCACCGTGCCAACCCTCGCGCGTGGCTGCGACCTTAAAAATGACTGACCACTGAACACCTGGGGCAGCGGTGCCCAGTCTGCTCCCCTTCTACCCCTTCACGTACACAGATACAAACACATCAATGTAAATACAAACCGAGAGATCTGGACAGAGCGAATCACGAACGCAGACGTAGTAAGGACGCACATCAACAGCGATACGTAATATATATATATATATATATATACATACATGGGGTTCATGCATATATATATATATATATATATATTTGTCCGCGTGGTCCTCCTGTTCCTCTCCACTTGTCCCTCTGTGAAGCAATGAATGCCTGCAAATGTATCGAAATCGATACGTGCTTTTTCGCTAAAGGGCGAGTTATGCGGTCTTCCGCATAGACGAGAGACAAGGTAAGACACCCGCCGACTTGTCGCAGTCTGTCGGGTTTGCGGCTCACCTCCTTTGACTGCTGTCAGGACGTCGGCAAGGCGACTGCGCGCCGCATTCCTCCGAGGTCGGGCGTCGCCTTGCCCGGCCCCCGCGGGCTTGTCTCTTCCGAGAACCTTCTCGCCCTCGAGCTCCATCGACGCCGTCCCCACAGTCGAGCCAGGCGCAACGGTCGTCGCGGCAGACAGACTCGTGGGAGTTTCCTGTAGAAGAGGAGAACAAGGAAAAGGACAGAATCGCCAGGTGTCTCCTTTAAAACGTGCACCCGCCAAAAAGCGCAGGACTGCGCCCCCAGCCGGCGACGAGTGGCAACGAAAAACGGAGAATCCGATTGTATTCAGCGTACTCTCTGGCACACTCAGCATACACCAAATCGACAACATGCCATGCACATACCTCCACCCACGCATGTTATATACACGCCTATACATCTACGATTCTACCGTGTAAGTAGGTGTTAGATGTGGTATGTAAACATGTCGGTTTCTGCGTGCTTGTAATCATGAACGGGACATACGAGAGAGTATGAATCGGTGCAAAAGACATGCCTCCATGCCCCCGATACGTGTTAAGCGATCGAACGGAGGGAGCCTGTGTCTCCTCAGCCGTATGCGGCGCTTGCGAAGGCTCAGCGCGCAGGCTTCCGAGAGTCTTGGGCGATTTCTTCTCCAACAGTGAGTTCTCCGATCTGTGGAGTCCTTACGTCGCCTTCGTTGTCGCCGAAGTCGGTTCCGGCTTGTCTCGTACTCGCTCGCCCAGTCTGCGCTGCGAGGCGTTTTCCGTCTCTCTTCTCCTCTTCGTGTTTTCTTCGCTTTCCACTCTCGTCTTCTCGCAGGCCGTCTCGTTCCTCCTTTCTGTCGGCGTCGCCCGGAAGAGGCCGCTTCTTCCCAGAGTCGCTTTTTGCGTGTGTCTCCGCGGCTCGCCCCTCCACATCCCCGTTCTCGCGATCGGCGTCGGGCTCTTCCTCGCCTTCGAGACTTCTCTCCTTCCCCTCCTGCGCGTCAGGTGTCTCCTCGTCTCCGGTGCCCGGGCCCTCGTCGGGCGCAGTCGCGACCGCGACGGGACCGAACGCGGGACCTGGCGACGCGCCCTCCTTTCGCCACCGCCACAGGAGCAGTTGGCGAATGTCTGCCTCGACTTCTGGATTGTTGGCGGCGTCAGTGTGCAGCTTCTTGAGACTCGCGGCAGAGCACATCAGGGTGGTCTTCTCGCCGCCTCCGACGCTGGCCTCTTTCCGCCCTTTCTCCCCGTCCCCCGCGCCCGACGCGAAGGGGCCCGAAAAGGCTCCTGGTGACGTCCGTCGGTCCTCGCTCTTCCGCTCTTCTGCGCTCACGGCGGGTCCAAACGCGTCGGCCGTCCCCGGTCGCTTCTTCGATCTCGCCTTCCCGGTGCTGTCCCCCGACGCGCTCGTCGGCGACCCCTGCAGGCCGCCCCCGCGGCTCGCGGCGCCGCCCGTGTGGGGCCCGCCCTGGGGCGAGGCCTTGCTCCCCGCTTTGCCGTGGGCTCCGTCCCCAGCGCCCGCCTTAAGGCTCTTGGTTCCCGCGGACTGCGATGCGAGCGCGGATCCCAGGGCGCGAGCTTGATCTAGGAGCTGGGCTTGGGTTTCGAGGTCTTGCTCGGACGGGAAGAAGTGGAGCGGCTCCAGGAGGGTTTTGAAGTTCCCGGGCAAGACGCTTGCGTCAAAGGCCATCTCGTCGTCCTTCGCCTCGCGCCTGTCCTCGCCCTTCCCGGACGGAGACGCCTTCGCCTGGGCGACCTGCGAGAAGTGGAAGGCGTTGAGGACGCGGTCGACGCGGCGCCAGTGGCGCTCCCCGGAGCTGACAACGTGGCAGCCGCCGGCTGGGCTCCAAAGGGCCTTCTCGATCGCCTCGAGGTCGGCCGACAGACAGTGGGGACGCAGGGGCAACGGGGGCGGCAAGGCCAGGCGCTTCTCTTCCTGGCGCGCCTGGAGAGTCGCGCGCGCCGCGAGAAACGGCTGACAGGCGCCCGCAGGCAACGACGCCGGCAAGGCAGGAATCGCCTTCGCGGCTCCAGAGGCAGTTGTCGACGGCGTGCTTACGCCGCCACTCGGACCGCTGGAGCCCGAAGCCGAAACAGTCGACGCGTGCGAGAGCGAAGGTAAGGCCGCAGATTCGAGAGACGTCCCTTCCTTGACGGAGCCGAGGCCGCCGCCTCCGGAAGATCCCCCGGAGGCCAAGGCAGCAAGGGGTGACGCGACGGCTGATTCCGAAGGGTCGGACACAGCCCCGGGACTGGCAGGGCCCTTCCCGGGGGTTTTCTTCTTCGACGAAGAAGCTCCGACGTCCTTCGCTCCGCGGCCTTCTTCCTCGGAGCAGTCACAGGAGTCCGTCTCCTCGTCCTCTGCGCTGAAGAGCAGGCCGGCGCGTTTGCGGCCCTCGCCCCTGGTGCCCCAAAAGACTGGGTGAATCACGCTCAGAGCCTCCCACTCTCCCGACGGAGGCGCATAGAAAACGCCCTGCTGCTGGCTCTCAGCGTGGAGCCGCGCGAGGCGCCGTGTCCCCGCAGCCCGCAGCAGCGCCCTGACGCGGCGCCAGGAGACAGGCCGGGACGGCGGAAACAGCCCCAGCGGGCCCGGAGGCGAGGCCCAGCACCGGAAGTGCCTCAGCGGCGCGTGCGCGAAAGTCAACGAGTTGAAGCAGAGGCGCTTCTCGGACGCGAATCTCCGTCGCGGAGCGTCCGCCAGTGGCCCGCGAGGCGCCTGCGCCGCAGTTACGTGGGCCTTTTCCTCTCGAGCATCTCCCTCCTTTTCAACCCCTGACGCCTGATTCGTGCTTGTCGTCCCTCGCGCAGATTCCGAACCGACTGGACGCACAGATTTGCGATCTCGAGGCTTCCCTTCCTCGTCTTTCTGAGTGTCAGTTTCTTTCACTCTCGCGCCCTTCTCGCCGGGAGCAGAGACGCCCGCGTCTTCCTCCGGCTTCGCTGCACGTTCCTTTGCATGCGTCCCTTCCTGTGTGTCTCCGTCCTCTCTGGCTAGCGACGCCACAGCCGCAGGCGAGAGCTGCAACCGAGGCGGCAAGTCCTCGTACAGAATCGAGGGAGGGTAGGCGCGAAGTAGGTGCGAGAGCGACGAGGCTACGGCGAACATTGCCGGCTCCATGCTTTCGGCTTCTTCTTGCACAGCTCTCAAGAGGGCCGACGAGAGGCGCGCCCCGAGAGGCCGGCCGCCGGGGCAGACCGAACGCGAGTCTCCTGACGGGCATGACGCGTCTTCTCCCCTTGCCTGTTTCTGCCTCCCCGTCGGTCCCGAGAAGGCTACGGCCGAGGCGCCGAGGCGGCTGACGAACGGCCGCGACTCCGCAAGGTGAGTCACAGCTCGCATGAGACTCGCCGCGGAAGCCTGGAGCGACTGCAGAGACCGCAAAGAGACAGCAGGCGGTGCGACAAAGCAGTGACGAGAAGAGCGGTACACGGAGAACGCGAGGCCGAACAAGACAAAGAGTGAGAGCCGAGCGCGCGAGAGTAGCGAGATAAGCAGCTTGAGTCGCTGCGTGTGCCACAGACGGGAAAAGCCGGGGAGACAGCGTGGCAAGAATCAAAAAGGGCGACGCTTACCTTGGTTGCCTGTCGTCGCGTTTCGATGTCTTCCTTGCAGGTTTCGCGGGCAAGCACTTCTGAGAAGAAACCTTCTGCTGTCGGAGCTTGTGAAGGGAAAGGCATGAGAGAGTAGGGTGCGCGCGACTGGCCTGCCGCCTTGTTCTCCTTATTCGTTTCTGCTCGACTGTCTGTGTCTTGCGGTTGCGACTCGACGCACCGTGCCGGTCTCTCGCCTCCACTGGTGCTCGATCTCCCACGCTTCTGCACCAGTTCGCCCTCTTTTTCAGCGAAATCTGTCTCCTTCGAGCTCGAGCCGTCAGAGCCAGGGCGGCCCGCCGCCTCGCCCTCGTGGGTTGAAGCACTCTGCGCCGTGGCGTCCTCGCATGCGCTATCGGCTTCCGCCTTCGCTCGCCTCCCTGGAGACGCGCGGCGAGATGAAGACGCCGACGGCGAACGTACCGGCTGCTCGGTCAGGCTTTCCTGTGCCAGGGAATCAGATGGCGAACGCAGAGCAGACGCGACAGACTGACGCGACGCACTCGACCGTCTTCTCTCTCGCGTGCGATTCGGAGACACGAGGCTGTCTTCCGCCTCGTCAGCCGAGCTGCTCCCCTTCGACCTCTCTCGGTCCTCACGCTCTGGCGATCTCTCTCTCTCTGCGTCATGGGACGCCTCTCTGGCCCGAGACTTCACAGGCGATGCGCAGTCGCTTCCTTCCTCTTTGCTTCCTTTCCGTCGGTGCTCGTCCTTTTCTTCCGATTCTGCCGCGTCGGGTCTCTTCCTCTCCAGATCCACTTCTCCACCGAGGGCGCGCGGAGAGGACTGGGAGGCCTCATTTGTGCCGGACTCCCGACCCCCCTCGCTTCTCGCCTGTTGCGCCTTCTCGCTTTCTTCCCGAATCGCCGAGGCCAGGAAGAGACGCTGAAACATTTCGCGTTGGAAAGCCTTCTTGGCTTCCAAGTACCGCGCCTTTTGCGCTTCCTCCTGTCTCGCCAGAAGGTCGCGGTCCTCTGCGAGACTGTCTCCGTAGTACAGGCTGCAACGCAAGACCCGACAAAAAAACGCACCAGCACAAGCGAGTTCGAACATAAAGGTGCAAATCCTCGCCTGCATTTATCGGAGTGAACCTGTCCCTGGGACCGCCCTCTCGGAAAGCAATGGACGCGTCGCAACGCCCCAGCAAAACGCAGTTGAAGAAATGCATGCGCCAAGTTGCTCTAGTGTCATGGAAGAAACTGTGGAGAGAAGAAGCGCTCCACGCCGGAAGACGTATACCGCATGGGTGAGCCGCCTACTGTCAAAAATGTGGGACTCCCCCAGGGAATACACGTGAAGAAGTGACGCCTTAGCTTGACGTGCTCCGCACGGCGCATGCCCGCACCAATGTGCACGCACAGCCGCACCGTCAAAGATCCCTCGAGTGTACAGACACCCGCCATCGGATGGCGTCAAGGATTCACAACTCCATGCAGAAGAATCCTTCCACAAAGGTACCTGAAGCTCATGTGAAAAGATTCCCAGGAACACCCCCGACCTCGGGGTACACCCACCCGGACACACACGCACAAGGCCGTGTCTCGGGTGTATATACACCGCACGAGACGCGTTTCTGTCGGCATCTTACCCGAAAGGTAGGTACTCTTCGATGGCGGCGGCGTCTTGGAAGAATTGTTCGCGAATCATTCTCGCACTCTCTTCACTGATGGGGGCCACTTCCCTTCCGTGTTCCAGGTCTCCGTCTCCTCCGTCGGACATCTTTGTCTTCCCGTCGCGTTTCTTCCCTGTCGACGCCACGCTCGCCCGTTTGCTTCCGCGACTTCCGTCCGCCAGCGTGGCCTTCTTCTTGTCGCCAGCCGCCTTGTGCGCCTCAGCCGCTCCCTTCCTCCCGCAGGGCGCTTTGTCGGCCTCCAAGCCCGACGCGCTCGTTTCCTCTCGGAGCCCGGAGACCCGATCCTGGGAAGCCGTTCGTCCTTCCCCTTTCGGCCCCAGTTTCGGATTCGGCAGGAGCTTCTTCACGACTCTCGTTCCGAGCGCCGTGTGGTGGCTCAGCGCGCCGCCCGCGGGAGCAGGGATCGGGTGGATGCGCGGGCGTCCTGGCCCCCCTCGTTTCTTTTTCCGGTACCTCCTGTCTCTGGATCCCGACTGATCCAAAGAGCCAAGCGTAAAGCTGCTCTTGGATCCCGACTGCAGCGTCTCTGGGAGCGCTTCCCCTTCGGCTTCGCCTCCCTCGGAACCTGTCCCCGTCCCGACACTCCCAAGACGGCCTCTGGGTCCCGAGCCGCCGCCTACATCGCCGTTCGTGCTCGCCTGTCTCTCGAACCCGCCCCCGGCGCCCGCTTCTCCGGAGGTGCCCAGTTTTCGTTCGTCCCGAGCTTTCCGCTTTTTCCGGTACACAAAGAGCTGGAGCCCCTGGACCTGGTCGGGCGAGATCTCGAGCGACGACAGCTGGAACCCTGTCGGGACTGCAGTGTACGACTTCTTGGCTGCGATGTCCGCCTCGAAACGCTCGCGCTTCTGTCTCTTCTCCCTGAAAGCGTAGCGCTTGGGCCCGTCCGGCTCGATCAGCGACTCTGCTGCCAGCATCTCTTGTCTCCGTTTCTCTTGCTTCCGCTCCCTCCGGGCCTTCCGCGCCTCTTCGTCGCGCGTCGAGTCCGCACCTGCGTCTTGGCCCTTCTCGGTGCTTGGAGCCTCGGCGTCCGGCGATCCGGCCGAAGCAGACGAGGTCCGATCTTTCTCGCGCGTCTCTTCGCCATCTGAAGCCTGCTGAGACACCGCGCCCTTCCCGTCTTCGTCAGCGGAGAAGGACGACGCGCGGCGACCGCGCTCCGAGGCGGACCGGTCTGCCGCGACAGCCATCGTGTCTTCTCGCGAGCGGGGCGACGCGCTAGACTGCTCGCCTCCCTCTCTCTCGCTCTCGTCGCGACTGCTGCTCGACTCAAGTTTCTCCTTCTTCTCCCGGAGAGAAGAAGAAGCCGTTCCGCGGCTCGGGGGCCGACCTCGGCTCGGCCTTCCCCTCTCTTCGTCCTGCACTTCCTCCTTCATTGCGCCAATCGCACCGGTTCTCTCTGTCCCCTCTGCCTCATGGAAAAGAGCCCCGCGACCTCGACGGTGGACATCGAATCCGGTGTGTCGCTCTCGGGGAAAAAAGACACGCCTCCGTTCCTCCCCGTCAGGGCCTTGCGCAAGACTCTCTCCTCAACCACAAGCGACGCCCTCGTCGTCTTTGACTTGACAGCAAACAAAACGCCACTTCCCTGCCTCGAAAGGCCACACCCGGCTCAAAGGCACAGCCACGACGCAGCGAGGCGGCGGCCGAGGCGTCAGAGACGAAGCACGCAAAGACAACACTTCTTCCTAGCCGTTCTCCGTCCTGGTGCCCAGCAGCTTGAGGGCGAGAAACTGCCCGCACTGCGGCGGTCGCCGAAAGACGGCAGGGTTCCAAAACCAAAACGATGCCGCTGCCTGAGGGTACGAAGCGGCAACCTCTCGCAAACACGTCAAAAACTCCACACGCTCAACAGCAATCGACAATCGTCTCTGGCCTCGCATGTCTTTTCGACTCCTCGCCGCCTCTCACACGAGGAACTTCGTAAAAAAATGCTCGGGGCCTGCGTTCCCTGGTTGCGCCCGTTTCCCTGCACGAAACACGTGGGTCGGGACACCTGGAGAGGCGCCAAGAGATCGCAGGGACGACTCGCGGAAACGTGTCTCGCTTCCTCCCGGTCGGGAGGCAGGAAATCCTCACGCTACGTACAGATCGGGAGACGGATTGTGCGTTCCAGCCAGTGGGCCCTGTTGTCTCCGATCTCCTAGGGGACACGAAGAGACTTGCGACGCTTGCAAGCGCGCAATCCGTCGGGCGAGGTGGATCCTGACCGCGTCTCTCTCCCGTGCTCCACTCCACGGGGCCGACACTGCTTCCACGTCTAGTGGAGAAGCGCGTCAAAACCCTCTGGCCCAGTTTCAGAAGCGTGTGAGAGGCGGAGGCAGAGGATCATCCCCCTGTCTCTCACTTTTCTCCACTCCCTCTTCACCCTCGTGCAAGGAATCACGACGCAGAGACGACAGGAGATAACGAGAAGGACAAGAGGAGCGCAGAGAAACCCGGAAACGGGAGGCGGCTTTCTAAGCTATGAGTTCGCAACGGGGCTGTGGCATGCGCTGTTCTGACAGGCCTCGAGCAATTTTTTCCTCTGCCCCTCCCTCGGCACGCGGTCGGCCCTTGATTTTCTGGCGGCGCAACGCGGTCCCAGTGTAGAGACACCTCAGGGAAAAGACGGACGAGAGCCACTCACGAATCGCTCCACAGCGGAAGGGCGGATACCATCTTTGAATCTTTACAGGTGAGAGGGCAGTCACCTACGCGGTGTGTGGCCTTATACGTTCGCGTGAAAAAGGGAAAACGTGATTCGATACGACGCTGCTTCTGAGCAGCAAGGGCCGCGGAGTCGTGCGGCGGGGACGTACAGACGAGAGAAAGAAGAGACAAAAAACGGGAGGCTGCTGAGGTGACTTTTCCACAGGCACCGGATTCGGTGATGGAAAGAGCGGGAAACCGGAGCAACGCATGTAGAGCCTCAAGGAGACGCCACGATACGAGAGGCCAGGACGCGGGCAAAATCCCGAGTCAGAAGCGAGAGGCGCGCCTTGCAAACCGGGGAGTGGAATTCGGAAGACACACGTTTTTCCAGCGACAAATGCGCAGTTGGACCCGCACGCACGTCCTTTCGCAGGCGGCGAGGGGACGATCGTGTGACAACGGAAACGAGCGGCGACGCGGCTTTCCGTTGGTGTAGCAATTTCGACGGCTATGCGAAGCGCGGAAAGGCAGCAGCAACGTTCCTGCTTTACAGTTCTCTGTGCTGGGCGAAGAAAAACGGACAAAAAGAAAAAAATTGAAAGGCAAAAAACGGCGCCGCCGGGCACGTTGTAGGCGACACAAATCGCCCTGTCTCGTCGAGCGGCGGGCCCGTTGCGAGGCTGGCCGAGAGAAGAAGAAGGCGTTGGGAGAGAGAAATGAGGAAAGTGTCTCCTGCCAGGATCATCTACGGACGACACGATGGTCACTCGTATGTTTCGGGTGTATGGACACCGGGAGAACAAGCTGAATCAGCCAAGACGAATGAAGAAAAAGACCCAAAAAAATTGGAAATTCCAAGAAACGAAAAGAAAAAACAAAAAGACGAGTTGGAGAAGCAGAAGTGGAGCCCAAAGGATAAAAGAGAGAGGGCAGCCTCTCGCAGTCTACTAACGACACGGCAGTCGACACGGGGACCAGCAATGCGTCGACCGCGCTAAAGTAACTCTCCAGAAGCATAACTCTGGAATTCTGCTCCAGCGTGCACGCGCCCTGCCTTCTTGCATATTCGGCTACAGCTGTACGACGAAAAAGGGGAAAGGGCAGCAAAGCAGAGAGAGCGAGACACGGATTCACGACGGCGGTCACGCAACGGTATTCCCCATCCTACCACTTTAGGGAGAAAAAGTACGGAAAACACGCGCTCGCTCATGCGTGCGCGCCATCCCAGGACACCTGTTCTGTGTTTCGGCGGGGGCGCCACTGGGAGGAGGGTCGCCAGAGAAAAGATGGCGATCCTGCCTTCCTGTTGTGCGTGTCTGACTATAAGCCGGAATAGAAAGTGTTGTGAAAAACCGACGCTCTGTTCGCGGTAAAACATCCAACCCTTTTGTGTCTCTTCCCCTCCTGCCGATGCCTCAAACAAAGACGCACCGTTTGTTCTAAACAAGGTCATGCGGAAACAGTCTGTGACAAGGTGCCTTTGTTGGGGCGGCAACCTGCACACTGGATGTAGTTGCACAACGCACGGCAGCCTGTGGTGTGTGTAGCAGGTTGGCAGGCCGACGCGTTGAGATGTGCCGGGGTTTTTATGTGTTTGAAAGAAAGGTGGCCGACGACTGTAGGCAGTTCTTTTCTAACCTAGAGGTTTATTTCACTGGGAAATGGTGTTTGTTTTAGTCGGTTCGAGAAGCATGTTACCACCAGCGAGAGGAGACGCAGTGTGTGCTATGTGGCGGCATCGTAAGCTCGCATAGGCCCGGGCTCCGCGAACGAGACGTTCCTTTCCAGCAAGTCCGTGTTGTGGAAAACAGCCACACACCTTTCACTGTGGACAGCACATTTTTTCTGTGGAGCCATTTCGAGCGTTGCCTGGTGGATCACACGGGGGCTGCACACGTCCAAAACTCCCGTAGGACGATCCCGGCGTGAAGTGTTGTCGCTAGCGGTTAGTGTGTGCCGCGCTTGAAACAGCTGCGTCCGCTGCGATGTTGTCAGGTCTCAACGGTGTTTTCCAGAGCTCTATTGACGTCCAGTGCTGGAGTACCACGACACTTTGGAGCTTCGCCGTAAAGAAAGTCCCGTCACGGGTTCCGTCGTGTTTCGTCGAATCGCCACGGCGCGGACAGCTCTTCAGACGACACAGCGCCCCACATCTCAAATTCTGTACCGAAATGGAACAGAAAAAAGCGGGACGGATTCACCACAGTGTGGTAGCGGCGCGAGAAGCAGTCGTGAGGCGAGTGACACACAGTAGTCAGAGTTATCGAGGATCTACAGCGTCAGCCTTGCAGTTTCACTAAGGTAGAGAGAAACTAGATCTCCCGCGGGAAACCGTCTCCTGTTGCGTGCTGGCGAGGTCAAAGTCGAGAACTACACTGATACTCATTCATAGAGTAGTTTATTTGTTTTGACCCTCACCCTTGTATTGGAGGAAACGTTGGCCCGCGTCTATTTAGCAGATACAGTCAGCGGCATTCACAGGAGGCAAGAACTGGGACGACGCGTCTCTCCCTAGTTGAGCACACGGAAACGGTCCAAGACCTCCGCGAGTGCCGTTTTGGGTGCAAGAGAATAAAGAGGCTGGCCCGTCTCTGGTCTAGGCAGGTTCTTAAGAGCGCATGGCCAGTTCTCTCTCAGTTGGAGCGGGAAGCGTACAATCCTTGGATCACATTCCCCTAGAAAGCTCGATACCATGGTACGTGCCCACGAAATTCCCTGCTGGAAGCGTGGTTGTATGATTTCACAGAAAAATTCGCTTCTGGTCAAGGAGTTCAGCAGGATGCCATGGTACGAAAGAAGTCAGATACAATGGATAGTGCCGACTGGTCGGGGCGGCGCCGCACAGCGCTGCGGCACGACGCCTGTTTATGAAAAAGTCTATCGAGGAGCACTCAGGTTTTAGGTCAGTGTTTACTAACAGATCCAGCAGGAGCAGGCAAAGTAAGGAACCTGGCAGTCTTTCAGCCTCGTCTGATCCCAGAGACAGGGGAAACAAAGGATGCAGATTCCGTTGCTTCACCGTCGACTAGGGAATATAATGTAGGCGAGCCGCTTCGACCGCACTCCTCGTCCACTAAGCTGGTGGGGTAAGTTGATTCGTGCAACTGGCGGCTTAGATCCATCGATGGAAGAGCAGAGACAGGTAAATTGTTAGCCAAGAAAATCGACCCCTCAGACATTTTG
Source organism: Neospora caninum Liverpool (assembly GCF_000208865.1). Taxonomy (NCBI): domain Eukaryota; phylum Apicomplexa; class Conoidasida; order Eucoccidiorida; family Sarcocystidae; genus Neospora; species Neospora caninum. Next base: position 2,313,805 of record NC_018395.1, on the reverse strand, counting down.
CTGTCTGATCGAGGAGACTGTGAATCCGATTCAGCAGCACGTTCGTCGTCAACCTGAACTCGCGTACTTCGTTGCTCGACTTCTCTGGCCAGTGTGGCATTCGTTTCGCCCTTGTTTTTCCTTCCCTGGCTCGGTGTTCTCTTTAAAACCTTGCCTCCCTGAGACTGCGAGTTCGTGTCTTCTTCCACAGCATACCGCGACGACTGTGTACGTGCTATGAGGACTGCGCCGCCCCTTGCCTCTCCAGCAAGCGCACGCGCGGAATCCGGTTGCCTCGGACAGCTTGCCAGTCCTCTGCTGTATGCTGTCGGCGATGAGGCTGTTACACCACTAGCCAGTATCTGGAAGGCGAGAGAGGGTACGAACATTTTGTTCCCCGGCTGCTCGTTCCTCGCCGCTCCCGCGGCGGGGTCTGTTTTCTCGCGGAGCCTCCGTTGGGAGTCCGAACCTGCAGGCGGAGGCTTCAGTCCTGCACTGGGATGTTCCACGATGGTTGAGGGGCTAATCTGAAGGCTAGGAACAGACTGGTCGAGAGGATTCTCGAGAGCAACTTTCCCACCTTCTGAGGAGTTCTGCGACAGGTAAAGAGGAACGACGCGAACGGGCGAAGAAACTCGGCTCCGCCTGGCGGTGGAGGAACCTGTCCGAACGGTTTTCCCCGCGATCGGCGATGCAAAACGGTCCGGCCCCGCAGCAGTGAAGGCGAGCAAATTGCGATGTGACATTTCTTGCAGTAGAACGCCAGTGATCCACTCAGCCTCGTCGCCGTGGAGACTGTACGTCTTGGAAAAGCTGCGTGCCTGAAAAGCGTCGAGGTGAGTCCGCGAAGTAGAGACAGAGCAGGCAAGAATGCAAGTCAGCTACGTTCAGAAACCAATGGACAAAGAGATACACAGGGGACGAGCACACGAAAAACGACGAGGAAGAGCGCGACAGACGGAAAACAAAGAGAAATATCGAGGCGTCACGGTGAATTTGGAAAAAAGGACGCTGCCACAACCCCCGCCGCATTTGGTTGCCAACTGGGGACACAAGAACTGGAGTCACGCCCCGTATCCGCTGTCTTCTCAGCAGTGTGCAAACACAGAGCGTGTAATTAATCTGCAGATACTCCTGATCTCGTCCACACAAGATGCAGTCCTAGTGGTTCAGTTTCACTCAAGTGCCTAAGGTAATACCCGGTAGTTGGTAACCGGGCAAATTCGACGCCAGTGTACCGCCTCAGGGTGGCGCTGTGCCTCCGAAAACGCATCACTCCAAGACTGTCATGCGCGTTTGGTGACTTGTGTCAAACAAACTCACCACCAGTCTCGGATCTTCGCCTTCTCGAATCGACATTTTCCCCCTTCGGCCTCTGCCGATCTCCACAGTCATTGAAAACACCTCCGGAGCGAGCTTCACTTTGTACCGCCCCTCAGCAAAACTGAATGGATGTGCTAGTGTATTGCGCCGATGCGCCCGCCCTGCTCTGGCGGGGATTGAGGGGTCTCTGTGCGCAAGGATGACCGAACGAAAACGCATGCGTTCAGACAGAACTCTCAGGTGAGACATTGGCTCGGGAGGAGCCTCGGACAAAGCTGTTCTCAGCCTTCGGGCCAGACGCTCAAGACCTGCCGAGGCAGTCCACGTTGCCGGGCCGATTTTGCCGCTTGAGATTTCGAGGCAGTCCCAGCAGTGCCTTCGATGCCAGCCTTAGGCTCAGAGAACGCTGGCCAGTGCGTGTGTGAACCGGGCTGCTCTACGGTCCGTCACACCTCCTCTTTGGTTGACAGCCAACCCAGCGTCAGATTGACAGCTCGAAGCCCCTGTAAAGTCGCCTGCGGATGGAGGGATTGGGCCTCCACAGCCTTTTTTTGATTGGGCTAGGTTACAGTCGATTCATCCCTTATTACCCGCCGTATCTCCGCGGCTGCCCTCGCCGGCCTAGCCGCAGATTCTGTACATCATACCCTTCTTCACGGGAGGTGCCTGGACATTCGCTGGTAGACACTTGAGAGAAAGCTCTTCTTCCGGACTGACTTATATCGGGCTATCGAACAGATAGACAGCTCGCTTTCTCTGGAACTGTGCGGCAGTTCCGCCATACCTGATGTCCTGAAGCTTCAGAAGCTCTTCTCGACGCTCAGTGGCCTGTCGAACTCTGGCTACAGACGAGTCAAAGCCTGCAGGCTTCACTGCAGCTCCACCCCTGGAAGCAAAGCAGCGAGGCTGATCGGCGCCAACGAGTGTTTGATCCGTAGAACCGTCAACCATGGGTGTAATGAACCATACAACTTGGAGGGACAAACAGCCGTCGACATGCAATGCGTTTGACCTTCGGTATCGAAGAAGCACCGCAGTATTGCTCCAAGCTTCAGAGGGGGTTTCGGTCCCCTTTTTGTGTGGCAGGCGTTTGTTCATTCTCTTCCAGTGAGCGTACCCAGTCCCTTTAGGCGGCGGATTGTGAACGACGGGGGCGAAGGTGCACTCTTGGAGCTCCGCTTCTCTTTTAAGGGCACGAATGTGCGCGAACGTTTGTTGTTGAGTCTCCAATTGCCTCTTTCCTTCCAAATACAAAACCTCCCCTCGACTTATTTTCCGCCGCTCCTCACAGCTCCACGCGCGTTTTTTCTTCGGCTTTCCCTGGACGTCGGTTTCTCTGCGGGGTGGCAGAAGCTCCTTGCTGCCGCGTTTCTGATACTCTGGGAGGACGTACTTCTGCTCCGAAAAAAAGGAACCAGCACGACACACATGCGCCTGTTCTTTCCCAGAGGCGGCGAAAGAGTGACGGGAGTCAATACTCGCTTGACTGTGACGAAGCTTATAGTTGTGCATGTAACATTCTCCATTCGTTGTTGCTTCAGACGGTGGCAAAACAATAAAAAGATATTTTGTGGGTGCACGTCGACGTGACAGCACCATTTTGCTTCGTTTACATCTGCACATCGGACGAAGGGAAGGGCACAACACCGTGCAAGAAACATTTTTTGGAAGTGTGTACCGATCTTTGTGCAGTCCTGCTCTGTGCCACACAGAGTGCACCGCAAGTCAGAGAGCCTACGCACTGATAACGACGCCCAACCATCGAGGGTTTCCGAACTACGGGCAGTCGAGCACGTGGATGTCGAAATCCGATTGTGAAGAATCTTGGGTCGGAAAGTACACCCCCTCAACTCTTCTTTCACGTGCTCGGCACGCAACCGTTCTCTGACAGCTTGTGTGGCCTGCGCTGCGATACGGCACCCGCAGCAACTCAACGGCATGTCATCTGATGTATCAGTGGCACTGGCAAGTCTGGACAAGTATTCCATATTTGTTTGCTCAGAGATGTGGAAGTGTTCCCTTTGCTGGGTATGAGGAAACCGAAGCCGAGAAGGTATCCAGTTCTGGAGTACCCTGAAACTGAATGAGAGGCGGACGGGAGACGAGTATCCTTTTCTGGTGAACGACTCCTGTGCGCCTATCAAGGTATGTGGTGAAGCCTCTTCTAACGGCATTTGATCTCTCGGTTGACTGCATAGAACGGATGCAAACGAGCACGGGAAACACGGTTGATGTGGGGCGGGTGTCTATTTAGAACGCTATCGTTCTATTCTCGGAAGTTTCTGAAAACACGCACACGTTTAGAAGCACTGTGAGCCGCTTGCGGTGCCTGGTAGACATAATGGAATATTGGAGGCGACAGAGGTAAGCATAACCTTAATGCGACAAGGGTTGTTAGAGGTGTAAATTTCTTGAGTCGTCCGTATTTTTGGAATACCCAATGCCATTCAGGAAGGAGAAGACCTACCACGAGCGATAAGGCGGTCGGGGAGGCTAAGGTGGCCTTGTTGCCTCTGAGCCTCCCGTTCCCTCGACCTCTTCGCAATCACTTCACTCAGGGGATTGATCTGAGGATGAAACGTTACGCCATCCATGGCATTAGTGAGCGCATCAGCGAATTCTGACGAGCAAAGAACCGGCAACAACGACAAAGATTGAGAGTGTAGCACGCAGCCAAGCTTTAGCCTTGAAATCATTTCTTAAAAGGGGGGAAGCACTCATACACATGTACACATAGAAACGCATCCGCGATTCGCCATGCGTCTGCTCTCCGAACGTTCACGAGGGTAGCATTCCTTTCTTCTACTTTTGTGTGCAGCAAACGTCGAGTCAAGATTTCAAGGCAGAAGAGCTTCCGACCTGGGGTCTTGCCTCGACTGTTCAGATTTTCTGCTGGCATTGAAGGTATCATGAAATGAGCATTGGAACGTGTATCGCTGGGGCGACGAGTGCGTGGTTGAAGGTGGATTTCTCACGTGTTTACCAGAAGGCACGCAAATTGCTCGTATGTAGCTTTCCTGGAAGATATCTCAATGGTTAGAGGTCGGGCTCAGAGTGGGGCATCACATTTGCCCTACAGAGAGGCGAACTCGAAACCAGACCTCGGTTGATTCAACGTCGTAGTGAGAGGAACAGGGTGTGCACCATACTTTGTGCTGCCAAAAATCCTGGTTGATTGTGTACGCAAGTTTACATTCTACTCGACCAATGTGAAGGAAATGCAGAGGATCAACTCGATGGGCGTGTCTGTGTGTTCATTTTTACCGCCTAGATCATCAAATGCAATCTCGGCAGAGGGGAACTGGAACTGAAGAACATATCACGTTAACTGAATCCAGAGACATGAAAAGGCTGACAGCACTGACCAGGGGAGCATATGACGCAGTCTCGCTTCCTTTCTCTTGTCAACATGAGGTGGCCGAACAACCGTATCAGGCGGCTCATCTCTTTGTCCAATTGATGCAGGTTCTGAGCATACGAACGTTCTGTGGAAAAGCGAATTACTGAGTTTATCCCTCAACTGCGGACCCGTGTGTGGCAGTGTCAAGGGTGCAGCGGGGCTGTTAACTCAGGTGCTCCAAGGGCCACATCGTGCGTATGCATGGCGGAGTTAATGCTGTCCTGAGGAACTCTCGAAGAGCTAAACATGCCGTCAGAGCCACTACCTCGTAGGGATTGCGCAAGCTACCCCGCTTGTTCACTTGTTGTTTACCAGTGAAGACTCAGTGCATTTGTGAATTTCAAGCACGGAGGCTAAATCGACACGACAGGTGCGGCAGCCTGCATTTGGCATTAGAAGATGGAGGCGGTCGTGTTTTCTGTGGACCCAAAAATGCCGCAGATTAGTGCCTTTCATCATGAAAATCTTTGTGTAGCTTTGTCGGCAGGTGACACCGCCTCAAGACCGGAATATCCCCCCCACATCATGTGTCAGTAGTGATTTCCTTCTCTCATACGCGTGCGGCCGTTTTCTCCTTTCTTTAGATGGGTTGTCTCCTTTGATCCCTCCTCAAAAGAGATAAAGATCAAAAGCGGATGCCTGATGCTGCGATCCCGTAATGTCTAGCCGATGCATGGCGCGCGACAGGCTAAATTTCGACTTCCGCAGCTGTCAAGAGATTCGCGCTAAGCACTTTCAGAGTTGTTAGTGTGCTGAGTTTTCAGCTAACCTCGAGGTGCTTCGTGCCGATCTTCTCCACGTCTTGGCGAGAAATGGGGGAGCGAGGCCCTGATCTTCCATCTGTTCTCCCAACTCCCAAGGAATGCAGTTCCTTAGCAGTTTTGTGGAGGCAATCGAAATCAACACATCCCAACTGCTGAGAGGAATCCACTCCCGCCCACCTGGGGCGGAGGTCGCTGTGTTCCGTCGTCACGGCTGCAAGGAACGAAAAAAGTCTGTCGACGAAAATTTCGCCCTCGCCCTCAACATCCAGCTTCTCAGCGAGTTTGTCGGCCAGGAGCTGAAGACAAAACGTGACAAAAACGCATGCCGGGCACTGGTGATCAGGACATCCCTTTCCTTTCTTCAGGGTGTCGTGTATTCATGCCGGCATTCGGGCCAGCTTTTGTAGAATTCAAGGTTTCTGCCAATTTCAGAACCAAGTGCCCACAAATGCCATCCACACTGGAAACGGCTTTCCCTCTCAGGTGACTAACCTTCTCTGTTGCGAGCCGCGTGGGGGCCTGCAAGTCTCGAACAATTTTAAACAGTCCAGACTTCTCGTTCGTCCGAGGCTGATTCCTAGCGACCTCCTTCGGTGCGGGATCCGCTTCCTTCCCCTCCTTTCCGTCCCTAAAGAACTCGCCCATGTGGTCCTCATGGAAAATCCCCAGACACTGAAAGAGGCAGCCGATCAGGGAAGCCTGGAGTGTCAAGCTGCCGGGGCGATCTGGCTGACAGGCGTCCACGGCAGCCCTGAGGAGAAGCGAGCGCGCCGGAGACGGACTGGAGAAAAGCACTCTAAGGTAACAGGAAGACGAACGGGTCGACGACGGAGGACACGTTGAGGGGAAAGTCGCCTTTTTTCTCAGTGCTAGCACTGGTTTTAAATACTCTAAAGAAACGCTGTATCGCACTCTGTCTTCACGCTACTTTCCATCAGTCACCTGAAAGGGTGCCATGCTTCCCGCGTACCTAGAGTACATACGGGAATAGTGCGTGTGTGCAGGCTTTTCCAACAAACGAAAGAACACGTGGACTCAGAAGGGCACGGGGTTGCTGCAACGTCAGACGATTTACAGGGGAAGGTATCGCGAGAGAGAGGAAACGAGAGATAGCGGACGTCGCCCCGGTGACAACCAACGATCGCTGAAACCGTGGAGCAGCATGCTTCAATCACATGTGTGTCGGTGGTTAATTACCGGGTATCCCTTTGCTCCAAGTCGCATCCAGTAAGACAACTAGCCTTTGCGCTACTTAGGCACGCTCACAGGTAGATAAGTAGGTAGATGCATGCATATACACAAACGGATAGGCAGATACAGACCCAGACCTAACTAGACATCATGGTAGAGGACCTGCAGATACTCATCTGACAGTCACCTGGACAAGTAACCGTATGGACAGATACAAACGCACACCAAAATGCCAGTCTTGACCAGATACTTAGATGTACTAATTCATGCGTATCAAGAAAAATGGTCCATGACATCAGACACAGAGCTACGCAAAAACGTGGACCAGTCGCGAAGGCGAAACTGAAGGGATAAACAAAGGCGTGTATGTGGTACCCGACCCCACACGATCGGTGAACCAGAGCACCCCACCTGAGTTGCTTGGCCATTTTTTTTCGGTATACGGCCCTGGAGCGCGGACCGAATTTCGGTGCTTCTCGAAGGTTCCGCAGCTCGTCGTCAGCTTTTCGCTCCAGTGACTGCAAGAGTTCCCTCTTTGTTTCGGCATCGCGGTAGAGCTTATCGTCCGGGTATCCTGTGAAGCGGGTAAGAGCAAAGCGTTTCTCAAGCGTCGGCAGCTGATCCGCTCTCGAAAATTCCTGTGTCCGGCTTTGCTCCCATAGATACCCCCGGCCACAAGTTCAAATCTTAAACTGTGTTAGACGTTTTGCAGGCCAAATGTTATTCCCAGTGATGACGTACTTCATGCCATCACTTTGAGTTTGCATGTCATGTTACGGCTCGTGTATGCGAGAGGCTAAGCACTACCGACGGAAGCGCCAGCGCGTCCCTACTGATACTGGAAATGGAATATAGGACTCAAATGGCCAAAAGAAGTGTCTCTTTAGATTGCACATGTCATACTATCAGGCAGGTATTGCAAGGGAAGTAACAGTATCGACCAGTTTGTGTCTCCGGGGTCTTATCAGTGAATTTGACTTGTGCAAGTCGTAGTGGAAACCTCCGGTACAGGATTGCTCAAGTCGTTGGTACAATTCACACTTGCTGGCTAGTTCCTAGACAAGAAACAGGACGCGCTGTGACAAGTTGCAGGAGACCAGGCTTATGCATACACCCTCAATCAGACTGCATTTGAGAAGGGGTTTTCCAAGAAAGAGGTGGCTGTCGGTTGCTGCCGACTGTGTTGACTCTGCGTTGCTGCTTTTCACAATGTTCATACAATGGCAAAAATACGTTGAGTTCAGCCTGAAGCCATGTCAAGCTTCTGGAGGTTCCCTCCTCTACAGCTCCGGATTGTGGAATTCAGTAGTTGAGTTGCTCGGCATTTGCAGCACACGAATAAAGCCCGAGAGAGCCGAACCAATATCCATCCTGATTGGACCTCATGACGACCTGTCAGCGACAGTGACCCATCTTTTCTCTACTTGAGACATGATCATTCAGGATACCCACCTCTTCGTGGTTTATTCGTTGCTGCGGCCATGATCTCGGCCTCAGTGTCAATTTCGTTGAGTTTTTCCTTTCGGTGGCGGTTTGCAAGCGCCTCCTTGTATAGCCGATCATGCACAGTATTTGCGTCCTGGGGAGATATTCCTTTACTGAACGAGGACACCACGCGTGATCTTTCGGCGGTATCGGGCGGAAACATCTTTTCGTCGACACTCGATTTTTCTCGAGAGCCACCACTTCCTTGCCCTCTTACTATGTTAACGTCTCCAGACCCCGCCTTGTCCTTAATGACTTCTTTCAGGTGACGGTCGTGAGACCCGTTGTCACCACTACGCCGACGATCGTTTTCAGCAGATAAACGGCCTGACAACTTGATGAACGAGCTGGAGCATTCTCCTTCACAGGGAGTCCCGCATGATTCCTCGGCGTGCACCGCAGAGAGTGAACGGTCACACCTATTCACTGGAGCTACGTTATGGCTCTGGGTCTGCTGGCCACGCAGCGGCGTCGGCACTGTTTGATGTGCCCTGTCGCCATGTGCCCCAGGGAAACATGAAGGAGCTCCCCCCTCAAGAATGGGCGAAACACCACGAACAAAGTCATCTTCACCAGAGAAAGACATTGTCTCGTGTCGGTCTCGTAGGACGAACGTTTAGGTTATCCCTCCAGAAGTATTTAAATATAAAAGAGCAGTAGCTTCTTGGGGTTTGCACACGTTTGACCCCGTCTTTATCAGCGCCCCAGCCGTAACCAGTGGGGTTGTTCCGATTCTTGTCATGATGTCGCCAGCCTCTACAGTTTACTCGAGAGCGAAGATAGTCCTTTTCTGTTTCATGTCCATGGAACGCAGCTTTAACACATTCGGCGAGGTTCATCTAGGCGAGTGCCAGATGTGCCGACGGGCTGATCACGGTAATGGCTGTTGGCGCAGCCTTCTCGGGTTCAGTAAACAGCGAGGCACGGCCCTGAGGTAGCCTTACGTCTTGAAGTGGGCTTCCGAAAAAGCCTTGATCTCTTGTCTCGTCTCCCGAGTTTTAGATTGAAGCGACAGAAGACGTCGCGACTTCTGAACAGCAGACGGCGCTGCGCTTCGTTGGCTGGTGATAGTACTACCCTATTTGGCGTGTTTGCCGCGGATCCTCACGGGAGGAGAAACCGCATTTGAACGCACGGTGTTGACGCGGCTAATCGCGAAGCTGCTAGCAGCAGCAGAGGAGCTGACTATGGTTTCGATCAGGGCTTGTGGGCCAAACTTTGTACAGATGCATCGCCGCATGCGCAACCACACGGGTCCGAATTACCGATTCAGCTGTCGAGCGGCAGGCGTTTGTTGTGGAAGGCTCACTGCACGGAACCGTTACCTTACCCCCGCAAACAACGCGAAAACAAGAACGTCTTCTGTGCTAGGAAACGGCGCCGTTTTTAAGCCCAGCAGAAACGCCGCCCTAACGCCAAATGCGTCTTCATCCCAAAACCTCACTCCTTCGCAGTGACATAACGAGATATGGTGGCAGGTAAAAGTTCCCTATTTTCCGTAGTAGAATCCTAGCGAGTCTTCGGCTGCTCAAATGGATTTTCGGTTGGAAGTACCAACTCTTGATTACTTAAACACTTGAGCTGCCTGCTGGGGTTAGAACGGCTCCCATCCGCACAGCAACCCACGAGGAAATACGGATTAGCCTAACACTTAGTCCAGCAAAGAGTCGGATTAGTGTGTGGTCCGTTTCTAGTTCCTCGTCACGGGCGGAGGGACTGCGCAGCTGCATGAGAAAAAGGCAGCTGCAACGAAGATGTCCTTCCGCCACGTCTGTTGACAGAGATCGGGCACGCTACTCGGACACTGGAAAATGGCAGGGCCGTTAATGGGAGCAGTGCCTTGAATAGTACAGAAAGTTAACCAGAATTACTCCTTGTATGCATAACACTCTAACCTGGTTCTTTAGTTGTGACCGTTTGGCTCCTTCACTTTTTGCTGCGTTTCGCCGACGTCGAATTTTTTTATGTAGTCAATCTTATCATCCTCGCGTCTTGGTGGTACCAGCAGACTTACTACACAACCTTTCGTTTTTATGCGAAAAAGCATGGGGACTCGTCTTCAGCCACGTAGCATCTAGGCACTCAGCAGGAGAAGGCTGGTCCTTTTTACGTAGACGGCGGTCGGCAAACACACCGTTACACACAATGGAAAAGGGGTACATTTGGATGGAGCCATGTCTACAGTCACCACGTCAGCCTGCGGGAGCGGCTCCTATCGGACTGCTTTCTTTAGAAGAAGGACAGAGCGTTTCTACTGCTGAGCCGTTCTTTGGCATCCTCCCCAAGAACATACGAGCGCCGCTCAGCTGCCAGAGCCAACAGTCCGTCTCTTGCTTGTTCTTCTTCAGCCGCTCCAGGGCAGCCCTCTAGGGTGCTGAGTCACTTTGGGAAAGACGGCGTCTCCGTATATGCTCAAACGTTTCTCACATGTGTGCACCGCGTTTTTTCCAAACACGAGACACAGCATCCACCCTGTATTTAGAAATCACAGCAGCAAACTCTGCACTCCGGTTTCAGCCTTCAAAAGTTTGGACCAGCGAGACAGGGCCGCAGCTGGCCTCTCCCATCCGGTCGCGATTACTGTCAAGTGTGACCCGGTTTCAGGAACAGCGAGTGTGCCTGTGACGTTATTTGTGGAACACGTAAGATTGGAACACGCAAGATGGGGCCCTCTCTACTTTCTTTCGTAGATACTGTTTTCACAGGTGATGCCCTTTCTCAGCGCTGGCACACCACGACGCCGTCTCTACTTCCACACACGTGCCCCGCTTTCGCGTGTCCCGCTCCCTTCATTGCCAGACGGACACACACTGCTGTCCATGAGAGAGGCTTCTTCCAGAAGCGGGTGCGCTTTACCGTTTGGCTCTGAAGTCCCTTGTTAGGATTTCTTTTGTTTTCTGGATATGATTGCGCTAGCCTCGTCCTGCACAGCCCTCCCCCCAGCCAAAATACCAGTAGACGACATGGTTGGTGTCCGGGGTGTTGGGGGGCGACGGAAGGGGGGGGAGGGGGGGGCTCTGTCTCGGAAGAGTCATGCAAAATCAACTTTCCATTCGTTTCTTTCCTTGTAGCCTCTGAATTTTTTTCCGAATGCGGATGTCTGTTTTGATCTACGGACAAGACAAGCGGAATCCCGCTGCTGTTGGTTGCCTGTGCATTCCTGTGTCTCTACTTTTAGTGGCGCTCTGTAACTGCTCTCGGCCTTCCTCGCGCCGCGTCTCCCTTTCTGGTTGTCCCATCTCTGCATCAACAAAATGCTGCTCCGAGTGCAAGCATTGACTCCGGAAGTCCGGGCTATGTATGCTGAGCATGGTCACTACCACGAAGGAGATTCCGGCGTGGATTTGTTCGTCGTGCAGGACCAGGAGATCCAACCCGGGGAGACAGCTTTTGTTAAGCTTGGCATCAAAGCCACTGCCTACACACCGGCAAACGGGGAGAGTGGGGAGAAAAATGTTTCTTGGCTGATCATGCCCCGGAGCAGCATTTCCAAAACACCGCTCAGACTGGCCAATTCAGGTGAGCTTCACAGGTATTCTGGTGTGCACCTGCATCAGGCACGGCAGGAGTGGAGGTAGCGAACGCTGTCTCGTCACACTTCCAGCGCGGAGAGCCAAGACTCCCTTCGATTTCTCTGTATCTTGGCTACATGTGTGTATCTCTCTTAATCTTTCCTGGACGTGGAGGATCCTCGAGTTTCAAGCATCGCATCAGGAAGCAGCTAGGTGGAGATAGGGTAGACACGTCCTTGTTTTCATTCAGTTCGCGGTAGAGGAACGTTGGATTCATCAGTCCCCCATATCTGCTCTTGCGTTTCCGTTTTCCGCCGCATAGTGGATTTCTTGATATTTCACTTATCCTCCTAGTGATTCCGTCAGAAGGAATACAGATGCGCAATTCGCCTATTCATACCACATCACTTGCAGGGAAACCGCCGTAGCTTCATTTTCCTTCTTTTTTCCCCGCAGTGGGTCTGATCGATGCGGGCTATCGAGGAGAAATTATGGCCGCCGTCGATAATATCAAGACCGTTCCGCACACCCTGAAGAAAGGCGATCGGATCGTCCAGGCTGTCGCTTTCAGTGGCGAGGGCATTACCCTGGAGGTGCGTCGAGTCAGGCCACGGAAGTCAGGAAGGAGAAACATCGGGCGGACCTCTCAATCACCTATTGCTCTCAAGTTCGTGAAGCACTTTGGTGCGTATAATACAAGAGAAAAGTCCGTGATACGCTGCTACAGTTTACCGACAAACATGATTATAATAGAGCCGGAACCTAACACTCTAACAGATGAAAGCTTAGAAATGGGGTTTCGCAACGTACCCCCAATTCTGTTGTCTGCACGCGTTTAATCCGTTTTGTTCGTGTGGATCTTCTTTGGCTATACGAAACTCTGATATCTGCAGCTCGTCGATGAATTGAACAAGACTGCCCGCGGTGAGGGAGGTTTCGGTTCGACGACTGCCCCTGTTGGCAAGGGGTGCCCCGTCGAGGAGCCCGAGCTGAAGAAGCCCAAAAATGACGCAACAAATGAAAATGAGGTCCCTACAGCAGTTGCTGCTTCATCTTAAACGCAGTGATCGAGGTGCCGTGCTTTTGAGGCCAAACTAGGGCGAGTAGCACCAGTCCTTTTGTCGCTTTTTCGACACTTCCGTGTTGTGGGAACTGTTTGAGAATGGTAGTACACTTTATCTTCTTGTCTGTTGTACACTTCTGGCGCATTATGCAGTGTCTTTCGTAGAACGGGTCCGTTCCCCCTCTCGAAGATGGCGCTCATTCTTAGGCTCTTAAATTCCAAATTACAGGTTGTTTCAAGGTGTGCTGCCGTTCCAAAGACCAAATGTGGTACATTTCTCGTCCACAGGGTATCTCTCTCTAGCAAACCGAGGCCTCCTGCGGGGCGCACCCTGCCGATCGAAACAAGGGAAAGACGAAATGACTTCCCCACTGGGCGAAATAAGGTTTCTCGGTCTTCCCATGGATCTCCCGAAAGAACTGGGGTGTACCTGGACTCGCGGGTAACTGAATGCACAGTGTGTGGGGCTACCAACTTGTTCGTCAACATGGATTGTGAATGGAAGCAGTTGCATTTGCATATTCGCTGGACCGTGCAGGGATCGCCCAGCATACAGACCAGGATCGGGGTTTTCCGTATCGTGTTGAGTCAAGCGGGTGCTCGCGTATACGCAGGATCCTTGGGAGCGGCATGATCCGCGAGTAGGTCGCCAAAGCACACATAGAGCACACCTGTCTAAAAAGTATGTAGTAAAACATTTTCAGCGTCAGTCTTGTCGGCGGAAAAACCGGCAACGCGGTATTCAACTGCAGGATGACAGCGAAAGGTGTTCCATAGCTGGATCCTGTGCAACAGAAATCCACCGCACCGACGGAATTTTCTCCCCGCCATAGCAGTCGAAGAACTGCTCGACCTTTTCAGCACTTCCAACCGTAGGGGGGGTTCGACGAAGTGTCGGGACTACATGCACCAGCGTTTCTGGCACAGTGGAATACTTTCGTACACCTGCCTGTTCGGTAGGACTATCCACAATTGCTCACGTGGAAACTCACGGCGGGACTGGCTACGGCCAATGTACAGAAAGGAGCTGCAAGAACGCTATTCGCCACTGGGTGCAACCTTTTAAAGAGAATTTATGGTTATAAATAATACTCTCAACAGGGCGTCGTCCCTCCAGCGCTCGCTCCAACGGCATCCGGCAGCTCACACGGAGGGAAGTTAGTATACAACCGAGTCGCATTTGAACGAGCCGGAGTGAAATACCAGCTGGCCCCTGCCTGCGTTTAGCGAGCCGCTATCTGAGCAAGGGATCGCGAATGTGTATGCATAAATACGTGCATAACCAAATGAAAGTGCATCAAGCATATTCACGTAGATACAGACACACATCTATGAATGCACATACTCCGCTTCTGCACAACCTGGCCATCGTCGTAAGATGCAGTGAAGCATTGAACGAATTCCATGAGTTCTCCAGAACCGCAAACACTTAAGGGGAAAGTGGGGAGAAGGGTAACCTCAGGATGGTTGCCTGCTTGCGGTACCGGAATGCGTCGACCTTTCGAGAACCGGTGGCAGGGAAAGGGAAGGCACCAAAGCCCGCACGCGTTTTAATGAAGAGAAAACGGATTCAGAATAAAGTTATGGAGCTGTCTGGCTCGACAACAAAATGTAACAAAAGAGGGATTTTGTGCAATTGACAATATCCAAAAGAACGGCCCAGCTTGTCGGTGTTTTCGCTGTCACTGAGTTTTTGCGCATCGTTCCCGGGTACGCCACATCTCCTTGGGTTCTCCGACGTTTGGGTTTCCCTCTCTCATTTTCCCTCAATTCGGATATCACTACTAGCCCGTGAGACAACCCACTGCATCCATGTGTCGAAATTCACGTTGCGGTCGCATATTCGCTGTTCCGAAAAAGCCGAAAACAAAAAAAGCAACAACGTGGACTAGTCGTCGACAAGCAGAGGAATCTTGAGTTTCACACACTCGTGAAAAGCAGGGGAAGGCTCCGGCGTTTGGTGTGCCACGCTCTGCGCGGCACGATGCGCTCACAGAGCAGGCGACTACTTGCCCAGCCACATAAGCGCGATAGCTAAATGCACTATGCACATACACATGTGTCCGTGCGACGATAGGATAGCAAAAATGAAGAGGTTTGCCCCAGATCATCGACAGACAAAGCAAGCTCGGGACAAAACGAGGAAGCATCTCCACAAGAGCGGTTGAGAGCATGTATGACCCCAAATCTGCCTGCAACGGCGAAAAAGCCGCCGACACCCCCGAAGCAAGACAGGCATCTAAATCCCGATCCCCGTAGGGTCCACCGACTCGGATATGGGCATGCATCGCACAGAAACGCGGCACCGGACATGAGACGAGAGAGGAAGAATAAAACTACGGTGAGACACAGCTCCCGCGTCCAAACAGTGCCTCGCATTTGTTCCTCTCCCTAAAGAGTGTCAACAACGTAGCACGCCAACTCAGGGCTATACAAAACTCGTCCAACGAAGGACGACGCCCCAGAGCTGCGGCGAACAACGCAACCCTTCGGGGAAATTGCAACACGGCTCCATGGGGCAGCGGCGCACCTTTGATTCTCTATGGACACGGCACCGCTATCAACGCACTGCGGTCAAACGACAAACGCGAAGCAACTTCAAACCCGTTCACGAGCGATTGCCGGCGCAGCCGACAATGGGCACCAGAACCCTACTAAAAAACTGTTGAGTTTTTCGGTGTCTATACAGCCGCATTCGCTGTGCAATCGTGACAACCGATCAATCTTTGCTTCTACACTCTAGTGAAGCAGCACGGACGGCAGCATCCCTGCCCTCGTACCATTCTATTGTACAACGGTACTCATCCACTCTCAATTACACGCTCCGATCTCCGCGATCTTTGACAAAACACCGACGGGTTTGTGGACCCAGCCCATCCTTGCCCAACATGCCGCGCTGAAACACACCCATCAGCCTCGACTCGACGTCATGCATTTCCTTTCTGAAAGTTCTTGTGCGCCATCTTCACGTACATAGAAAGGTGCACTGCCGAAATACCGTTGATTCTGAGGTTCCCAGGCGGCCATCGACGCACGCACGAGAGTCGTTGATCCACATTTACGAAGCCACGGATGGGGGTAGCTGGTCAACGCATTTTCAGGCGTTAGGCGTGAACGAATGAACAGGCGCCTTCGGTTGCCCATCTGCCATCCCGCCTCAGTGGCGAACAGAGACGTGTGCTGCGCACAATACGGTATAACCCTGTCATTTACACGATGCAGAACGTAGGACTGGGGCCCAACTCTTGAAATGGCATCCCGACTGCTTGGATTAGTGAAATGCCTAGAGATCCCCAACGCACCCCACGTGGCTACGGTGTCTGTGTCTACTTGTTCGCTTTCAGTCACACACGCTCACATACACAAAACTGCGCCCGAAAGTCGCCTCACGCCTCTCTTCCCTACTGTGTGATAGCTGTGGTATTTTGTCCCTTCACTTCCCCCGAGCGTACGCGTTGCCGCCGCGTACTCATTCCGGTCCCTAGCCTCCACCCGTCGCTGGTGGCGGATGGATTTTTTTACTTTCCCTTTCGCAGTCGCGGGGAGACATAAGCCAGCTGAAACCTGTAACGAAGAATGAGAGTGACACGTTGCCTGCTGGCTTCGCTTCGCTTGATTGGTGTCCGTGGACTCAACGGAATGTGCAAGAAAACCGCAAGAGATGCGCTCTCTTTCCATAGTTTATCTCCCGTCTTCTTGCGCAGTTTTCCGCACGCTCTGCCCCGTCGAACCCGTCACCACACGTATCGTCAGTCTCGCACATCTCGCGCGAGTCCTCGCTAATACGGAGCAGCGGTGTACAGCCCGATGACGCAGCCAAAGGGAGAGGCGATAGCTGCCATAGGGCCGGTGAGTTCTCTCTCAGTCGGCGACTCGACACTGTTGACGGCATAGTAGAAAGCGAGTGTCCCTAGCCAGCCTTGAGTGAGAGAGAGTGCTCCAATGAGGCAGCAGTACCAGTAGAAATTGTTGACGAACGGGACGTTACTGACTGCGTATCCAAGGACAAAGGGGATGAAGAAGAGCAGGCGGGCGAGCTCGGCGATGACAAAGGCCCGTCGAGGCAGATGAAGGAAGCCCAGGCCTTTGATGGTGCAGAGGTCGGGCAGGGATCTCCCAATAAACTCCGCAACGTAGAAAATGCCGAATAAGATGACTAGGTAATTCTTAGGTGGGTTCTCATAGTTCCATGAGAGAGGCCCAACCTTGGGAAACAAATGGAAGCTGATGAACATGTGCAAAATCAGCATAAAGAGCCAGGGAAGTGCAGCTTTCAGGACAAAAGGCCACGGGCGAACGCCAAACGGACCTGCCGGCCCTTCCGTCCCCTCCGTCGCCTTCACTTCCCTTCCTTGTTCCTCCTTTTCCGCCGCCCGAGGCTCCTGGACGTCCGGAGGCAGCATCGTCACCATAGTCATCTGTGCCGAAGACTGGTCTCGTGTGTACCCATCACTCTCGACGGATGGTGATTCCGCAGCCCCTCCCCGGGGCGTTTGCTGCGCCTTGTTCCTTTTGCAGGCCCGTGCAGCGTCTCGCTTGGCGCGTCGCTCTGCTCGGACGCGCTCCAGACACGATACCGCCCACGACTTGCGCATGACGACGAAGAAGGACGCCGCACAGAGAACTGAGAGAATTGCGGAAATTGTGAAGCCGGTCCACACAATGCCTTCTGTCCCGGCCGCGGTGTCGACGTCGAAAATCGCGAAGGAAGCTCCAATCACAACGACAAAGACAAACATACCTGCCAACCCCTGACCTGAACACAACAGCACAGAACGCCAGGACGGGATGTTTTCTGGGCGCGTCAAAGCAGTCCGTTGACGCCGACAAACGACAACGGGGACCCTGGGAAAAAAGAGCCCGCCACGAAAACCAAAATTTCTGCTGGAGAGACGCCGAAACGACAGTTGTCGGATTGGAGCGAAACCCATTGAGTACGGTTTCCAGTTCTGGGCTGAAACCCGCGTCGGATTTAGAGTCGAGGAACCTCAACTCTGACCTGCGCCCCTGTAGCTACACCGGAGAACGTCGACTCGAGTTCTCGTGGCACGCAATCTGGGGCGTTTCCAACAGAATGTCCAGTCGCCGTTGCTCTGCAAGATGTGCTGCACGTCTTGTCTTGTGCTCACCTGTTGATACGGCGCTCACAAAGTTCCGGGGCATCATGGAGGCAATGGCATACCCAGAGCCCTGGTAAACGCCCGAGCATGCGCCGAGAACTAGACACACGAGATGCAGCATCCACACAGCAACTGTCTTGCTTGTATAAAGGGTCAGAGGGACGATCAACAGCCCCGCAAGTGCGTTAATAACTCCCGTAAGGCAAACCACGTTGACATGTGTGCTGCCGAGTTCAAGCATTGCGAGCTGGACGACGACTTCGATCGCCTGGAAGGACCCCAGAAGCGTGTTGTTCCAATCCTGGTCGTCCAGAAACGCGTGCGCAATGAAGGGAATGGTTTGCATCACGAAAATCCAGTTTATTAAAGAATTCGCCCCGACAAACATAAAGGTCAGGTACGCCAGAGTGGGATTAAAGGGAGAGGTTTTCGACTTGCTGGGCAAATCCATTGCCGTTTTGGCCAAACCTCCCGCCGGCTTCGAGTGGACATCTACTGCAACCGACGCCATCTTCGTTTCCTCGACAGGTGAGGCCGATTGGGTGATATCATCGAAGGGGGGAATATCTATGTCAGCCACAGAGAGAACCCCTGGGCGGGTGACTGCAACGACAGGCAGCCCTGGCGTGGGCAAGAAGTTGGGCTTTGAATCCTCCATTTCAAAAGATGGGCACGAAAGGCACCGCACTATCGAGGGTCGAGCAAAGCTAAAACACGCATTCTAATCGAACTCCCACAGCCTCGCAGAAAGACGAGGGAACATCGTAAACTATCTGTATATTGACGGAGAGA
This sequence comes from Neospora caninum Liverpool, assembly GCF_000208865.1. Taxonomy (NCBI): domain Eukaryota; phylum Apicomplexa; class Conoidasida; order Eucoccidiorida; family Sarcocystidae; genus Neospora; species Neospora caninum. The sequence goes on along the minus strand of NC_018395.1, from coordinate 2,295,176 downwards.
ACAACAGCCGTTGAGAGACGAAGCAGGCAGAGCGACGCGACACCAGCAAAAAAGAAAGGGGAAACGGCCACTGCGACGCTCTGACCCAAACGAACGCGTTACACCCCAGCAAAGGTTAAAAAACGTGTGGAACATCAACTATACTCTTTTTCATAAGCGGGTGTGGCATGTGACCGTGCACGAGGCGCAGAAAGACCGGAACTGAGACAGCGGGTGATACGCCATTCGCTGGCACGCGGGGTGTGCGGGAATGTGAGGTGGCCCGGGGGAACTCACTACACCTGGAATTGCAGAACACCGGTATATCTGGGAATGTCTCTCACATCCTGCCTTTCTCTAGGATAGGGACAGTATAGTTGATGGAGACTGTTCTAGATCGTCTACAAGTTCCCCCCACGTGTGAGTTCTGCAATTCGGCGGACACACAACATCGAGTCTTCCAGCTGCGGTCGGGGAGGCTGTCTATATAGAGTTCGTCCGCAGCACCATCTCCGACGCCCGTCGCACAGGCGCTTCCTCACTTCACTTTTCTCCCCACACAAAAGGCCCAACGAAGCATTAAGGAGTAACCATGAAAAATGTGATCCCCCAACCCAGACGGTGGCCCCACGAGATGCCGTTGGAAGTTGTGCCTCCCCGGTGCCACGCGATCTTCTTGTTGGGGGGAAAATAACATCGCTTGTCACCACTCAACCTTTGGGTAACTGCATGCATTTTCACACACCGAAAATGTCAGGAAGAGCACACACCAGCTCCACACATGCTCCTTCTCCAGCGGAGGCGTCGGTCGTTGACGGCGAAGCCGTCCGGCGCCGCTTTGGCTTCTACACACATGCAACTGGCTAGGATTCCACACAAACCCTCAAGCATCCGGCTCCCAATGTCCAGCTGGCATCACGACAAATACATTGGCCTCCTTTTTCATCCTTGTTTCGTGCGCATGGCGTATTGCGGCGTGCCGACTTGCTCCTTCACCAGGGGGAGAAGCGTGTACCCGGGTAGGGGTCACCTGGGTGTCGCAGTCCAGTTGTTCTCTTGATGGCAAGCTGAGAATTGGAAGAGTCCGGATGCTTACAGAAGTGGTATTATTTATGGCATGCGCCTCTTCCTTGAGCTAGCACCGCAGGCTATTGCACGGCTGTGAGAGGGTAGGCTGCCGAGAAGCACGAGGCTTCGACTTCACCTGCCTGACTCTCTTTCCTTCCGCCATGCAACCGGCGTTATAGCGATATATCACTTCTAGGACACAACATGAGGGGGGGAAATGGTGTTTTGCTTCGTCCTGTGGTTTCTTCGCCTCGTCTAAGTACGACCGCGCACAAAATGTGATAGGACTCATGATGAAGAGAGATGCATATTCGATTCTTTTCGTACCTCAAAGAAATCTGCACCCGTTTCGTCTTCCTTCGAAGCGAACCTGAGCGTAACACTACTGCTGGCTGAGTGCCTTCCAACGTCCGTCACTTGCCCCTAGGAGTGAAATGTGTCATGTGAGTTCCACGTCAGCGACAGTACAGCTGGCCTCTTGATTGTAGCACATCGTTCTCCACGAGCGCTTCGGCCGCGTGGACCATCCAGAGCCTAATGCATGGTTATGCTTTCCGACGTGCCTCCGCAAAGGTGCGTTCGGATCGCAAACGAGGACCATTACGCCTGTTTGTCCCAGTGAGAGATGACAAGATATCTGTTTTTGCCGGCACCGGCCGCGCAGGCAGTCGAATGCAAACCACCGCCGCACGTTCAAGGTTCATTATGAAGCAGTCTTACAACAAGCTTCGTTCACAAAATCTCTTTCGTGCAGTGGCCATGTGTGGGGTACTTTACGGTGATTGTTTAGAGTGGCTGCGAGGAGGCTTACGCGGCAACGGGAGGGCGGATTACCCCTGCGACCGCATGCCGTTTATCGAGGATGCTGATCCTATAATTTGATTTTCGATGTTATCCTCTAGCCTCGCAAACGTCCTGAAGACTCGCTACATTTAGGAAGGTGCCACAGCGTATGCTTCAAATTGCTCTTGGCTACGACTGTTCTTTCCATTTTTCACCTGTCTAAACAAGAACCAGTCTCTCACGGAGCAAAGCGAACACACTCGAGACGGGGGTTACCGGGATTGTATCTTGTAATTCGACAACACACCCGAAAACATACAAGTTATATACGGAAGCGACGATGGAAGACTATGCAGGACGGGAGCTCGTTAGACTGGAAACGCGAGATTCACTTAAAGATGCCCACGCCCCGCACGCGTGCGTTTCAAGGCCTGGATATAGCGCCAAGTCTCGCGTATAGCCTACAATAGGCAGGGGGTGCGTCGCCGTTCACCATTTACTGGCATCGTTTCAGAGGAACCAAGGGCATTACCATGGGGGTATACATATAAGACAAGAGTTTTTCTGGGCTTTTGTTTGTCTTATTGGAGATGTACTCATGCCCGGAGGCGACCGTCAATTCAACTCGAGTCCGCTGCCCCGGGATCCGTGCAGCAAACAGCCAATACAGGTTTATTCGAATATGCCCAACACAGCGCAACTCAGCCCCCGCCGCGAGTTTCTGAGATCTGCGTTGTGTGTTCCTTAGCGCACGCACGGCCATTTTCTCGTCTGTGTACGGGGAAAAAACAGTGTTTCGTCGTGGAAATATCGGACGGCGTGCGACAGTCCAGCAACGGAACCTGTAGGATTTCATCAGAGTTAATTGTATGTCATGACCGTGCCACAACACATACTCTAGTGCGGACGACGATATGGCACATGCTTGTTTCCTCCGAGCTGTGTGTGGTTGTCCACACTCGTTTCCGGCCAGCTGTCTTTACAGATATCGACAAATCACGTTCCTCCTATTTCTCTCAAGCTCGTTAAGCTGAACGGGCTGATAATAAAAGATGGGCGGCTGTTTTCTGACGGTCCACAAAATGATTCCGTCATGTGCGCGCTGGCGCTCGATTTGCGTGTCTCACTGCGGCTGAATCGTGAAACTAGACGGTGTGACCAATGACATGGCGGGTGAAAGAAGCTGGGCAAACGCACACAGGCGTGTCCGCCGTTCCGAAACGTGCACAAAGGCATACGGAAAGGAGAGACACGCAGGCCTTTCTGTTTCTTATGGCCGGCAAAAGCACTACAAAAGAGCGCCAATGCATGCACATTGGTTGCCAGCTTTGCACGACTGGTCACTTTCGCTAAATTCTGGATCTGGAGAATAAACTATCCCGCGTGGAATGCGCCGTGGACGCCGTTCAGCCGCACTCCCCACGGCTCCCGAATGTACGTGCCCGCAAGAGGAAATTCCAGCGACTACCTCGTCTCGGCCATTTCGGCCAGCGATGCGTGTTTCTGGAAAGACTGCACACCCCAGTCAGCGCCCGGATGACGTGAGACGCCCGGAGTTGTGTGAACGGACACACCTCCGAGTGACGTGGGAATCGTGGAGCTCTCTCGGTCCAGTACCGACGGTTTTGCCACTCTGGCACGGGATCCGAATGGATATGCATTAGTGCAGATACATGCGCCGCACCGCACATCACACAAAGGACTGCAAAGAACACACAAAGCGGGGAAGAGGACAGTTGCGCAACGCCGACACAGTTTCCTGCAGAAAGAATGTGCATGCTAGGGTCGAAGCAAGGAAGTGATTGCTGAAGATATGGGGCGAAATTTTGAGAGGGCGAAAAAGAGAGAGGCTTGGTTGTGCGCGCATCCACGCGCGGCATCGTTTCAGGCGCGCTGTGTGTTGTGACTGTCTTCTCGGCACGAGTTGAGCGCAAAGGAGGGGGAGAGAGGGGAGGTTACCCGCGCACTGTTTCTCTCTTTTCTCACGGTGGGTCCCGTTTGATGTCGTGCTATGTGGTTCTCGTGTAGAGAGAGAGGAAAAAAATTGACAAGAGGGCGACGCCGCTGTGTTGGGCTGTGCGCCTGTGCCCTCCCTCTAGTATTGGGGCGTGCGGTGATACGCCTTCTCACACTTTCAGGTGCGATTGTTTTCTTGTCATCTCTTTCCACGCGAAACTGTTTTTTGTCCAAAGGCGTCTTTTGTTCTGCTGGCCTCTGAAAAAAAAGCCGAAAAAGTGTCTTCCCTCGTGTACGAATTTCTCTTCGGGCGCGGAACTTGCTCAAAAACCGACTGTCGAGAGGATGCCTCTTCACGGAAAATAAAGCTCTCCCCCTATTTTTTTTCGCTCTCTCGCTCGCCCGGCTCTCTCCTCTGTGACCGCTGATCTCTCTGTCTCTCTTCGGAAAACTTGTCCCTGAAAGACCTTTTTTTCTGAGCAAAACCGTTCCAGTCCAAAACCCTCCAGTTTCTCGCTTTTCTCCCAGTCTTTCTCTTTGGCCGGCGTCCTTCTTTTCTCCAAACTGTTGTCTCACTTCTCTCTCTGGCCCGTCTCTCCGTCTTCGGACCTGCCATCTTCCGGACGGCTTTCGTCGTTCTCTCAGCCGCCTTTCCCCGGACTTTTCTCCCGATTACGCCTGTGTCGCCGAATTTGTTCTCTTTGGTTTGCATGTGAACAGCTGTCTCTTCCAGGTGTTTCGACATCTCGTTCTCCGCACCGGAGTCTCTTGAGCTCGCAGGCTGCTCAGTTTTCGGCGATCGGATTTCCCCCCGTAATGCGCCTCGATTGTTCACGAATTTACCAGAATCTCTCTGGATGGACGGTCTGTATTAAGTCGCAATGTCTCGCCGTGACTCTCGTCCAAGTTTTTTTTCGATTTCTACACACGCTGGCTGCCATGCCTAAAGGATGAATTTGTTGTCTTCCTTCTTCGCTTGCGTCGGACCAGCAATGCCGGCCGTTTTGGCTCTCGTGTGTGCTGTCGCCTCGCCACCTTTTCCGGGCTGTTATTCTGTCCCGTGTTTGACGTTCCTTCCACGATGAAGAGAGTCTGAGGGCCTGGCTGCCCTCACAAGTTTTTTTTGCTTCACCCCCCAAAGGACGCAGCTGGCGTCTTGTGTTTGAGTGTTCCGTTCAACGCTTTCCCGATTCTCCCATCTCCCGCGAGTCCCCCTTTTTCTCGCGTAGCATTCGGTATCCATTTCCCCGTTCACATCGGTTCCTGGGGCCTCCGTCGCTACGCTCATCTCTGTCTCCGGCGCCTGCCGCTCTGCCCGTCTCCTGTCTGTTCTTTCTCTTTTCCCTGCGTCAACCTCACCTTATTTTTGGTCCGTCGTCCCGTTCGTGCCCGTCTTCCACGCGCTGTACAGACACCTTCCGCTGGAAGGGGAAAGAGGGATTCGAGCGCTCTCGGTCTTGACCGTCGCCCCGTCCCTTTCGTCTGAAGCAGACGACAGAAAGACCGGGATTGGCTGTCGACTGGCCTCGGTCGCCCAGAGAGACTAAAAGCGCCCGAAGGCAGCGCTTCGCGTGGCGACGTGGCCGTGCATCAAGGGCAGCCAGACTCCCCCGCCGGCCGCCACAACGAAGACGAGTCTGCACACGCGTTTTTACCTCTATTTAGCCGATTCATCGTTTCCTTTCTTTGGCACTTTCAAAGGGAAGCGACAAGGGAGAAAGTCCCACGTTTCGCATTTTTCGACGGGCCTTCCAGCTGCGCACAAAACGGTGTTTATTTCTTTCGTTCCCCGTCTCCGCGATCTGGGAGTTCAGCGTAGCTCATACCGGCGTCCCGCTCCGTCCGCCTGACCCTCTTCCCGCGCCTTCCTTCTCTCGTGCGTCTCAAGGAGATGGAAGTGCCGACTTCCTCTCCGTCTTCTCCCGTCGCGCAAGCCTCGACGCAACCCAAGTGTGAAAGTTCGTCTCCGCGTCTCGCAGCCGTCAAGGCCGAACCGGGTTGCCAGTCCGACCCTCCGGGGCCCGCGTCCGAAAATGTAGGCCCTCCCGTCTCCACTGTCCCCACACAGACCGCCCCGCCCGGCGACGCTTCGCGATCTGAAAGGCGCAGCCTGACGGAGGGCGCGGCCTTGCCCGAAGCGGCTGCCCCGCCCGCGGAGACAGTTGGTGCGCCGGAGGGCGAGGCGGGAGCTCCAGAGACGAGCCCGCAAGACGGCCTGGACGCGCCTTCCTCGCCCCATGGAAGGGCCAGCGTGAGGAGTACACTCAATGTGGCTCGGTCCACGTGTTTGTCGATCTTGAACGCTCTTTCGCTGTGCTGTCCGGAGTGGAAGAAGAAGGACAACTTCCGTTCCTTCTACTTCCACTTTGCGCAGATCTCGCAGGCTGCCGATCGGTCCTTCCTCGACATCTACTTGACGATCGTCTTCGACAAAATCATCCGCAGTCTCCCTCCTCAGCCCTGTCCGCCGCCGATCCCGCTCGTGGTAAAGGCCATTCGCGAAATCCCACAGAATGACGTGAACGACATCACCGCGGAGCTCGACGCCCTGCGCCTCTCTTCTGCCGCTGCTGCGGCGCAGGCAGCGGCGACCTCGGGCGCCTGCATCGACTTCGAGCCGTCTCTCTCGCTCTCGGCCCTCGCCGAGGCCAGGCCCTCGCAGTCCCACAGCGGCTTCTCGCCCAAGGGGAAGAAGGGCGAAGACACGGGCCTCGTATCGCCCAGAAAAACCGCACGCGCGTCTCCCACTGGGGACAGCCAGGGCACGACCGCGCCCTCGCATCCACGGGGCGGCCGGGGAGGCGTCCGCGGAGGCCTCGGCCGCGGAGGCTCTGGCGCGGCTCGGACGCAGAGAGGAGGCATGGCGCATGCAGGCGCGGACGAGGAGGGCTTTCCTGACGAGTTCGCCGAGGAGGCTGGGGCGCCCGAGAGCGCCTCGCCGGCGACGGGCGCGGCGGGCCCTGCGGGAGGCTCGACGCCGCAGGCGCTGCGTCGGCTCGTGGGGGGGATCTCCTTCAACCGCAGCGGGAACGCCTGGGTGGCGAGCTGGGTGACCAGGACCGACTTCAAGCACCGGTACAAGTACTTCAAAACTGCCGACTTTGGATACGAGCAGGCGCGCCTTCTCGCGATCCGCTTCCGCCAACACAAACTGCTGTCTGGCGACGCGGTCGTGGAGGCGTCGGAGCTCCAGCAGCGCCTGCCGCACGGGCTGGGCGTCGGTGCCGCGGCTGCCCACTACGCGCCCGGAGCCTCCGCGGAAGGTGACGGCGCAGACGAGGCGTTCGCGAACGACGAGAGCGAAAAGGGCGAGGACGGAATGGAAGCCGCAGCGGGTGTTTCTTCGGCGCACCGGCCTGCGCGGTCTCCACCAAAGGGCGTACTCGACGTCGCGGGGGCCGGCGGTCTGGGGCTCTCGACCGCGCACGACCGAGGCTTTGAGGCGCGCCCGCGGGGCGGCGCGAACTTCCGCGCGACGGAGCCGTCGCCCATGGAGGGCGTGTACTACCGGGAAGGCGGGAACGGGGGGACAGGCTCTGCCTCTTGGCAGTGTCGCTGGTCGGTTGGCGGCAAGAAGTACAGCAAGACGTTTGCGGTCAGCAAGTACGGCCCGGACAAGGCGCGCGAGCTCGCGATCCGGTTCCGGCTCCAGCAGTCCGAGGCGATGCTCGGGACGCAGGGCCAGGAGAACTACACGAACCGGAGTTTGGAAATGGTTATTTCCGAGGGCGACCAGAACCCCGTGATCTTTGATCGCGACGCCTCCGCCCACGCAGAGGTCCCACACGCCGCGGCAGGGCCCGCCCCGGGAGGCCCCGCGCACCGCTCGCCTGCGCAAGTCGCGCTCTCCTGGTCCGACAGCGGAGGCCCGGACGAATGTGAAGGAACCTTCTCGGATGGGCACTTTGCGAGGAAGCCAGGAGCTTCTGGCGACGGGTTCGGGCGGCGCGCAGGCGGCGGGGGCGTCGCCTCGAACGCTCTTTCTCCACAGGGGTTCCCCGCTGGGGCCCACGGCTTGTCACCGGGCGTCCCGTCCTCGTGCGGCGAGGAGACGCCGTCCCAGTCCGGGACTGGGGAGCGCGGCGGGGCCTGGCAAGCGGGCGTGAAGTTCGACGAGGCGACAAACGCGTGGAAAGCCTGGTGGCGGCACAACGGCGGTCGCGCAGTGTTCAAGGCGTACCCAATCGCCAGGTACGGCGAGGCGGTGGCGCGAGAGAAGGCGGAGACGGCGATGCGCGCCAAGGCCTTGGAACTTCAGGTGATGGGTGGCGACGTACCGCGGACTGGCGCTTCTGCCGAGGGTCGGGAAGCTGCGCGTTTGTATTCCGCGCGGTCGCGCGGCCGTGGAGCCTCACCCTACGGCCAGGCATTCGCGGGGGGCTCTGGCGGGCACCAGGCGGGCGCCACGGCCTCGGGGATTTCGCCTGCAGAAGGGCGAGGGCCCGCCGCCATCTACTACGCGAGGCGCCCAGAGGAAGAAGGCGCAGGCGCTTCCTCGCCGTCTTCGCGCCGCGCCTCCCCAGGGGCCGGAGGCCACGCCGGCGCGGCGAGTGCGGCTTCTCTCGCATCGTTCCTGTCTCGGGGCGCGGGCGGGGTCTTGTTGCCGGGTGAGGCGGATCTCGAGGAGCACGATCTGAAGGGGATTCTGGACCTCGACAAGCGCGTGCCGGGGAGCGTCTTCCTCCAGCAGTCCGCCTACTGTCTCTCGTTTGGAGGCGGCGGCAAGTGGGTTGCTTCCTGGGGCGTGGGCGGGTCCGACCGTCTCCTCTCCCGCAGCTTCTCAGTCTCGCGCTTCGGCTTTGCGCAGGCGCGCGCAATGGCCGAGCACTGGCGCCGCACGAAGCTGCTCAAGCTCTGGCGAACGGAGCAGGAGCGGAAGGAGACGGCAAGCAGGGAGGCCCTCATGATGGTGGCTGCGGGAAGCTCGCGCCTCGGCAAAGACAGGAGCGGCGGCGCGGCCGCCTCGAGTCTCTCGGGGAAAAAGGGCGACATGCACTTGGGGCTTCTGCCGCCTCATCGCCACACGCCGTACTCGCACTCGCCGTCTCTGGCGGGCAAGCGGGGGAGTGGGGCTGCCGCGGGCAGTGGGGCCGTGGGGACGACGTCCTCCGCTCTTCACCACTTTTTGAAGCTTTCGCAGGGGCGTGCGACGGGAGGCGCGGAGGCGTGGGCTCCAGGCAAGGGCGGAGGGGGCCGAGGCGCCGGAAAGGGGGACTTATCACCCACGAGTCGCCTCGCGTCGTCGCTCGAGGCCGGCAGCATGTGTGGGGCAGGGGAGGCGAGCGGGGCGTCTCCAGGAGACCGCGGCAACGGCTCGCAGAGCCTCTCGCAGTACCCGTTGGGACTCAGAGACGAGGGCGAAGAGGGTGCAGAGGAGGGCCTCGCCTCCAGCTGCGAGGGCGATGGGGTGTCGCGCCTACTCCCCCCCTCTCGGGTGTCGGGCGCAGGCGCAGCTGGCGGCGTCCTGGCGAAGAGGGAGAAGGACAACGAAGAACGGAGACCACATCCTTTGCTTCAGGACGACGAACTGTCTCCGCACGCGTCTGGCGCATCCTCGTTCGACGTGGTCTTCGACGCGCAGGCGCAGGCGTGGAACGTGGAAATGCTGTCGCTGCGGGGGGAGAAGGTCGTGAAGAGCTTCTCGGCGGTCGCCCTCGGCGGCGTAGAGGCGGCCAGGCGCAGTGCTTTGGCCGCTCAGAGAGGCATGGAGGCGGAACTCGTTCGCGAGTACCTGGATGCAGACAAGGGGACGGTGCACTTGGGAGTCTCCTTCGACAGGAGACACCTGGCCTGGCGGCTCCAGCCGGCGGTCGTCGTGGAGGCGGTGCTGAAGAAGCTGCGGACGGAGACCGAGGAGACAGAAAAGGGCTCTGCGGGCGAACCCGTAGGCGACGTTCCGGAAGTCAAGGCAGAGGAAGGCGACGGGTTTGCCGCTCGCGAAAAGAAGCCGCCACGCCTGACTGGGCAGCTGGCGGCTCCGGAGAAAATCGCAGCGATCGCCTCGAGACCCGTCGCAATGTTCACGGTTAATGCGCTAGGGTGGGAGCGGTCCCGTGCCGCGGCGCTCAAGGCCTCGCACGACCTTCAGCTCGAGCTGGGCGTCGCCGAGGCCTCGCTGCCGCCGCTCGAAGACGTGTTCGAGCACCCCGATCTGTCGCGGCTCCTCATGGCTCACCTCCGAAAGACAACGCGAAACCGCCAGGTGTCTTCGCCCGGCGGTTCGCTCGACCTCGGCGACGGCCACCGCCTCCGCACCCCGTCTCTGTCTCCGTCGCCCCACCTGTCGCCGGGCCTCGGGGACGCCGGTTCGCCCGCGCTGGGCTCGCGCCCGCGGAGAGGCTGGTCGCCGTCCGGCTCTGGGGCGCGCAGGCCGGTGGGCGCCTCTCCCGGCGCCTTCGAAGACGACGAGAGCTCCCGCGAAGCGGAGCAGGCTTGCGCTGCGGCGATGAAGGTAGCAGCCGCTCAGGGCGTTCGGTGTCTGCAGGTCTCGGACTTCCTCGCAGACGTCGAAATCTCCACGATGGACGCGCAGGCGGCGGCCCAGCGCCGCGCAGCGCTCGCCGCCAACGCCGCGGCGGCAGCTGAGGCGATCGCTGCGGAGTACGCCGCGTGCGGCGCTCCGGGGGAGGACGGGGCCGACAGGAAGGACGACGCGGGCGGGAAGCGCGGGGACGTGGCGAGTTTGACAACCTCGAAAGGGATCCACTACAGCAAGCGCGAGAGGGCGTGGGTGTGCCGGTGGACCGACGCGGTGACGGGCAAGGTGGCGGTGAAGGCTTTCCAGGAGAAGAAGTTCGGCTTTGACGAGGCGAGGCGGCTGGCGGAGATCTACCGCAGGGCGGCAGAGGCGACGGGGCGCGTGAAGATCCGCGAGGGTCCGGCGACCAGCACGGGCCTGCCGCTCGTCCGGTTCGTCCAGACTCGGGGGGCGGACAAGGCGCGAGGCGGCGTGTGGCGAGTCGAGTGGTTGGTCAGCGAACCGGAGGCCGAGGCAGACAGCGACGGCGCCCAGGACGGGAAGGCCGTGCAGGCGGGGTGGAAGCCGAGCCGGAGGGCCGGAGTCACGTTGCAGGTTTTAAAGCCGTTTCTGTGCCACCAGTTCGGCGTCGAGACAGGCCGGCTCCTCGCATTGCACCTGAAGAAGAAGCTCGACGGCGTGTACGGACCGCTCGCTGAGAAGCTCCGGCGCCGACACGCCGCCGCGAACGCCCAGGGCCCTGGATCCCAGAAGGGCGAGACGGGCCCGGAGACTGCGGCCGAGAGACCGGCCGGAGACAGGTCCGACGCGGCGGGCGAGAAGCCAGGCGAAGAGGGACAGCCCGCGGAGGCGGCTGGCGGGGTGTCTCCGCCGGGGGGACTGCCAGCGGGGGATCACACGCAGCGAGCGCCGTCGGCTGTCTCGACTTCCTTTTTCTTCGATCCTTCCGACTTGGAATTTGAAGACATTTGTTCCCAGTTCCAAGCCGTGCAGAAGATCCTGCGGGAAACCGCAGAGCTCGAGGCCCGCGTGCACCACGCCCTCCTCACGAACGCGCCGCTTCCCTTCATCATGGAGCCGCCGCCGTCTCCGCCGTCTATCTTCGCGTCTGGCGAGTGCGGCCTTCTGGCGGGCGCCTTGGGCTCCGGCCGCGACGGCGAGGGCCCCATGGTGTCTCTCGAGGCCCTGGCTCTCGCGGCGGCGTCGGGACGCGGCGGGCGCGGATCGCGAGGCGGTCGCCTCTCGACCGGGAGCGGAGGGAGCCTGGGACACGAAGAGGGCCGGCGAAGGAGAAAGAGAGACCCGACCGCGGATGCGACCGGGGCGCCGGGTGCCGACGGGGACGGCTCTGTGAAGCGCGAGTCCGACGAGGAGGGCGGGAAGAGGAGACGGCGCCTGGCGACTCCTGGGAGTGGAAGACGCGGCGGAAGAGAGAGCGCCGCGGCTCGTCTCGCGGCGGTCGCTGCGGATCTCATCTCGACCACTGCGGCCGCCCAGGCGTCTTTGGTTGCCGACAAGCTGCAGTCGCAGAAGGACGGGGACCTAGGCAGGCTGGCTGCGCGCGACGGGGCTCGGGGGCCCGGCCGGGGCGTTCCTGGAGCGCGAGGCCTCGAGGAGCGAAGAGGCGCCCAGAGAGAGGACAGCAGCTCCGACAGCAGCTCCGACAGCAGCGACTCCGACTCCAGCAACAGCTCTGACTCGAGCAGTTCCAGCGACTCCCTCAGCAGCGGCGAAGACACCGCGAGCGTCGGACGGCCCAGTGAGCCTCGGAAACCCGACACAGGGACGCCTCTGCTCCCCTCGTGTCTTTCGTCGGAGACTCCTGCGTCGCCAGCGGCGCCCGTGCCCGCGTCGCCTCGCGAGGGACTGGGGAAGCCTGGCGCGGCAGCAGCCTCAGGGGCCCAGGCCCGGCGGGGCGGCCCCCAGCGGCGGCCACGGCAAGGCCCAGGGGGAGACGACCGAGGCGCGCGCGGGGGGAGGAGCGGCGCAGGAAGGGGCGAGACGATGCAGGCTCCGCCAGAAGCCGTGACCGCGCAAGGGGGGCGGGCGCCCCGTGGGGCCCCGGGCTCCCCCCCTGGGGGTGCGGCTCCATTCCGAGCGCCTGCGAGTCGTGGACGGACGCCTGAGTTGCTTGCCCAAGGAAAAGACGGCGCGGGACCGCCGGCGTCTCCTGCGCAGTCGCCTGCGGCAGGCCAGCAAGCGGATGCGGCGCTGCCGCCTTCGGGCCTCTTGCAGCAAGGCGTGGTGGGCGTGTCCTCTGGGGGCCCGCATGCGCCGCTGTTGAATCCCGCGGCTGCATCTGCACTGAACCTGGTTCTCCAGCAGCGACGCGCTCAGGGCTCGTCAGCCTTGTCGCCCTCCTCGCACCAGGCAATGACTGCGCTGGTCGCGAGCGCCTTGGCTGCCGCAGCGAGTCGCGGTGGGGTGCCGGGGCCCGTCGCGGGCGCGGCCGCGGGCCCGTCTGCCGGGGCGCCTGCGAGTTCGGTGGGCCTCTCGTCCAGTCCGCTCCTCGCGAGGCTGGCGCAGAATCCGCAACAGCAGGCGTGCCTGGCCGCAGCGGCCGCGGCCTTCCAGAGACAGCAGGAGCTGCAGAGACAGATCCAGCAGCGCGCCTTGTTCTCCGCCTCGCGACTGCCGCCCAGAGTCGGAGCCGTCGGCAGAGAGGGCGAGGCCGAGCCGGCGCCCGCCTCCGGCGCTGCGCCTGCCGGGCTCCTCTCTGCCTCGTCGCCTTCGCTTTCGCCAGGCCTCTCGGCGGCCTCGGCGTCGGAAACCCTCTCGGCGTTCCGAGCGAAACAGGCGCTCGCCCACTTTCAACAGCAGATTCGACAGGGGCTGCAGCTGCAGCACGGCGTCGAGGCCCAAGGCCTGCGGGCCCCGCAGGGCACCGCTGGGCACGTTCCCGCAGTCTCCGCGGTTCGCGGGCCTGCGGACCCAGCCAGCGGCCCCGAGGCGGGCGAGCGCGAGGACGGACCAGCGGCCTCGCTTGCGGCGGGCAGAGGGCGACTGACGGCGGCCGCGGGCGTGGCGCCAGGCGCCCTGGGGGGGCCCGGAGGCGAGCGCCTTCCCTTTCTGGTCTCTGCGAACCTCGAGAACAGACAACACCTCCAGCGGCTGCAGCAGGAGCACCTGCTGGCTGCAGCCGCCGCGGCCTCCACGGCGCGAAGTGCCGGCGGGGCGGTGGGCCTCCCGGCGGGCGGGGCGGTGGGCCTCCCGGCGGGCGGGGCGGTGAGTGGAACAGAAAGCTCGGGGGTGTTTTTTGGGGGCGCATCGCGCCCAACCGCCCCACACTGTCTCCCGGGAGGGCCCGCGGCCCTGGGCCCCGGAGGGGCGACGGGCCCGCCGGCTGCGGCTCATCATCAGGGGCAACAGAGCCTTCGGTTTCAGCAGCAAGTGGCGGCGGTCCAGCAACAACAGCAGAGGCTGCCGCAGCAGAGACAGTGAAACGGTCGAGACGCGCAAACGCGGAAGCGTATTTTGCGTGCCAAAAAGGCGCGTGGAACCTCAGGGAAGACCGCGAGGCCTCGGAGGAAACGCCGCCTGGAGAGCGAGGCAAGAAGCGGTGAAGGATTACTTTTCTCTTTGTGGGAGTCAGTGTGGAGGGGGGGGGGGGGGCGCAAGGAGACCCAGGTGGGCCAAGTTGTGGGGTTGTCTGTGGGGTTTTGAGGCAGGAGTCCCGTTCGAGGCTCCGAGGGCCCTTGGGTGTTTTGCGCAGAGCGCCTGTCGACAGAGGAACGTGAGGGGAAAGGCGGGAAGAGACGACGCGAGGGACTGTGCAGGGGGTGGCGCGCGTGTGAGGGCTTCTGGAAAAGCGCCGCGGAAACTTGAGAGAACTGGAGGAGGGGCCGAGTGTTAACAGGTGAATCCGATTGGAGATGGAGTGTCTCGCGTTTCCCCGGAGGCGCGAGAGCCGTGCGTGCCCAGTGTTCTTGACCTTGTCTTTTTGCACTTTCCTACCTTTGTCTTCATCTCCTGGCCCTGCTCAATGGAGAGTCGGCTTAAACTCCGCCGCCGCGTATCCGCGGTCCCAGAGCGCTTTTTCGCGGGGCGTGCCGGGCTTGGGTGTCTTCGGGGGAAGGAACATTTTTCACGGTTGCGTTTCCCCGATTCTGTGTTCCAACGACGGAGCGGCCAGACCTTACCGGCAGCCTTACCCCCCCAGTCGTGCACGTGGACATGAATAAGAGTGCATCAGAGACAATGGACATCGCTGGAGTGTCGCTTTCGCAGGGCGTCGTGCTCTTACGAAAGCGTTTTTGTCGGTGTCGATCTCCACTCATCGTCCATTGTAGCGTTCCTCAATGAGGAATCGTGTGCTCTCGAGAAGAGAGAAAACACTGAAAAAATCACTTTTCCCACTCTCTTGCTCTCCCGCTCTGAAGCGCTTTGCCTGGACTTTCCCGTCTTCGGTCCCACCCAATTGCCACACAGCGCCCCGCGTCTCTCTCTGCGCTCGAAACGCCAGCCGCGCCACATACTCATTTTTCTGCTCTGTCGTTGTCGACGAGGGATCCATTCAGATTCGGGGATAAGGTGTCTCTTGCGGACTTCCCCCGAGACGGCCAAACTGCCGTGCGTGGCACCGGAGGACATGGAGATGCTGAACCATGATTCGCGCGCCATTTCTGTACCTTCTCTGTGGGGTGTCGTTTTCCCTCGTACTTTTTCTCTCGTCCTCTCTTCTTCGCCCTTTCTCTTTCTCCCCCCCCCCCCCCCCCCAACGAATCGATACTGAGACTGTAATGTCACATGTACAGGCTACGCACCTAGCTCTACACAAACGTCTCTTTTTCTCTGTCTTCCAAGCCCAGTGTCGCGTAGACGCTGTTCCTGTGTCGAACACGACAACGCGAAACCTCACAAGAGGCAGAAAGAAACAGCTGCTCGACTTGCCAATCGAAAGCATGCGCCCACCGACATACATGAAAGCACCATTAGATATTCATGTCTATATCTTTAAATAACCTGTATCTATCTGTCTATTCCTATATGTGCATTACATGTGGATGTGTTCTGCTCATTAACTACCTAAGTGTATACATGTATCCCTGTATCCGCTTATATATATATATATATATATATATATAAACCGGCATATAGATGGGTATGGACCGTAGGAGAGTGGGGACGAGCGGCAGCCGTCATCGTGGCGAAGAGCCTCCGAGTGCATTTGTTTTGTTCGCAACCCGAACGACTTGAGACACTTTAACCCTGGTCTGTCCATTCGCACAGCGTTACAGCATTGTCACCCCGCAAAGATGCCTTCTCTGGCTGACAAGTCGAAAAGGCGAAAGACAAAAAGACGATCACGGTCTCGAGATTCAAGAGGCAGGAAAACGGGTACACGCTTGGGCCATCGGCAGTCGAATCCACGAGGCATGCGTTGAGCAAAGGCTCAGCGCCTTCAGCGACAGCTGGTATCTGGTATTGCATGCCTGCTGACGGATATTACGATTCTTATTAATGGGCGCGCACTTCCCTGGGTATCCAATCCAGTGCCCGATTTGCCTCGGGCACTGAACCTAACCCCCAGTGAAGAAGTGTACCTCCCACAGATTCAGGGACACACATTTGTATGCACAAGCCAGGAACGTCTGAAAAACACAACACATTTTCTCGTCCCTCCTCTCTGTGTCTCTGTGGTGTGGAACACGAAGCATGTCGCCCGACGCTTCTTCGCGCCACTACTTGTTCCCCCTTTTTCGTCCATCGCACCGTTGGGCGGTCGCCACGATACTTTCCAGTCTTTCGCTCGTCTCCGTCCAACCTCGCGCCGCACCCCACGGGTTTGTGCCTCGGGACGAAACCGGCTCACGCGTACAGCTTACGTTCGAAGCTGTGCAAGTCGTGCACGTCGCCCTCTCTCTGCGCAGCGCCGGACCTGCGCGTGAAGCGACACGCAGAGACAGCAAATGGAGACTGAACGAAGGAAAGAAGACGGATCGACTAGACTCCCTCACGCGAAAGAGACCCCGAGAGAGAGAAAAAAAAGACGCGAGAGGAAAAGGAACGAAAAGAAAAGAGAGTAATAGAAAAGAGGGAAGAGAGGAAAAGAAAAGAAGGAAGAGACGAAAAGAATGGAGAGAGGGAGAAACGAGGACGAAGCAACAGGCAGCACATGGGGTTTGAATCTCTTTTTCTCGCGCTTTCCGGCTAAATCCCGCTGATTCGTCAAGTGGTCTCCTGACCCGCGTCTCTCCATGGGTCGCTGCTGTACCTTTCGTGCTGCTGCATTTTCCCTTTTGCAGCTCTCCCTGCTACAGGAGCCTCCCCCCCCCTCACCCCCCCAAGCGTCGCCGTCTGCTCGTTCGTTTGCATTCACGTGCATTCACATGCATTCACGTTTGCGTGTGTCAGTCCCCAGTCAAAAAAATGGCGACGCACGTTCCTCTCTCGCCCACTCGCTTCGTCGCTCTCGTCCCCCTTCCTCCCGTTTTTTTTCTGTCGCGCGTCTCCCTGGTGGTTGTCACCCAATTCTTCGCCACAACGTGTGTGTCCCTTTTGTTTCCATCTCTCTTTCTCTTCCTCTTTCTTTCGCTCTGGCGAGTGCTTGTCCCTCTCGTACCTGACGTCGAAGCGGAGGTCCCCGCTGACGAGCTGTGCATGCATGTCGCTGAGCGAGCGCGCGCCGACGTCCTGCATGCCGTGCTTGACACCCTGCATCACGTAGGGGATGAGTTTCATGACGCTGCCCTTGTCGACGACGCACCCGCTCACGCCCTGGGCGACGCGAATCGTCTGGTTCTCCGCAAAATACCGAGCAGCCGCGCCGGCGCCGTTCCCACTTGTCGCGCCCGAGTCGCCGTGCGCCAAGCCGGGCTTCCCGCCAGCAGGGCCGCTTGCGTCGCCCTCGCTGCCGCCCGAGAGCGGAGACGCGTCGTTTCCCGAAAGAGCCGAGACGCGACTCGCGCCCTCGACACTTACGGCAGTCGAGGGGGAAGACTGCGGCGAGCGCGGCGAGCGCGGCGCTCGTGAAGTGGAAGCTGTAGCGCAGGCCTGACGCGCGCTCGCACGCATGGCGTCGAGACTGCCCATGCCACGATACGTCTTCACGCGCACCCCGTTGTGGAAATAATACTCGCCTGGCGCCTCCTCAGTTCCCGCCAGCATCGATCCCATCATCACGGCGTTCGCGCCGAGAGCGAGAGCCTGGAACCAGCGAGAAAGGACAGAGAGAAAAACGATAAACGCGAAGGCCCCGCGGGAGGACGTGGAAAAAACACCTGGACATGAGAAGAAAGGGACACAGACAAAGGGGTGAAAAGACGGGCGGGAAGGGGTAAACCAGAGGGGAGGGTCGGGGATGGGAGGGGCGGGGGAGAGAAAGAGAGAACGGGGCACAGCGGCGAGACGGGTTCGAGAAAGAAGGAGAATGAACGAATGAAGACACTTGCCTTCATGACATGGCCAGAATTCTGGATGCCGCCGTCGGCGATGCAAGGCACGTTCGCGTGCTCGCGCGCGTATTTACAGACGTGGTAAACAGCCGTGGCTTGGGCGCGCCCCACGGCGCAGACCACCTGAAAACGTGAAAAAGAGACGTGAGAAGCAACGCAGGAACGCTGGAGCGTAGGGCATGGAAACGCAGCGAGAACGGAGTGCAGAAAGAGAGAAGACAGAGGAAGCAAGGGAGAGAGAAAGAAGAGAGAGGAAGGAACAGAGAGAGTGAACGAAGACAGACAAAGAAGGAAGAGGAAGGACCAGAGAGAGAGAGAACGAAGGAAGAGAGAGAGAGGAAGGAACAGAAAGAGAGAAAGAAGGAAGAGGAAGTAAGGGAGGAATGCTGGAAGAGAAGCCGAGCGATATACGAGGCTAACGGCAACGGAAAAGAAGTGTAGAAAGCAGAGGGACGGGATGCAAAGATGGATCTCAGCATTGATTCAGTTAAAGCGACACGGACTTGCGTGGTGCAAATAGAGCCGCTGCCCATTCCAATGCGAAGACCATCGACGCCTGCGTCGATGAGGCTCTTGGCTTGGCGTGCCGTCACAACGTTGCCTCCAATGATCTGAAAAATTGCAGGGAAAGCACATGGCGCTTCACTGTTAAATACACACATTATGCAAATACACACATGCGCCAACAGATGCAAACGCATACACACGTCCATGAAAATGCATGCACAAATATATGTATACACATATGAATGTTGACAGACGCGTATAAAAAGCCGCCGTCCTTGATTCGTGTGTCGAAAACCCTAGACACCATCAACCATAAAGAAGACGCACAGACGGACGGCGTTGCGTCTCGTTTCCCTTGCGTGGTGATGGAGAGAGCGACACAGAAACAGCGAGCGTCTCGAAACGTGGGGAACCGAGAAAAATACCGGAAAGAAAGCAAGGCGCCACTGGTGTTGCTTTTCCCGCGAACAGCAGAGCGCAGGCAGAGAGTGGGAGACTCGCCTGCAGGTCTGGGAAAGCCGCCTTGAGCCGCTTCACGAGGTCGATTTGGTAAATGGAGTCGCCTTGGCTGCTGTCCACGACAAGCACGTCAGCGCCTGCTTTCTGGAGCGCGACGGCTCTCTCAAAGTCCTGTGGCCTGGAGAGAAAAACGACACCCGAAACGAAGGGGGAAAACCTAGTTACCCGAATGCGCAAACGAACAAATACACGACAAGGAAAAGAGAGAAAAGAAAGAGAGAGAAACCCTCGGCGTGGACAAAAAGAAGAGAAAACCCGCGAAGCGGAAGTGGAACGATCTGTGCCTGTGCACCTCACCCAACGGGGGGGAAGGGCGGTTTTGGGGGTAGCAGAGACTCTCACGGAGACAGCAGAAGGCGATCTCGCCTCGGACGGAACGTCCGTATCCTGCAACTCTCTCTGCCGCTGACTCTCTATCGTGCCCGACGAAGGAACGAAACCCGGTTCCCACCAAACTGTCTCCCCTCCCGTCTGTGTCGCCACACCGTCTTGCAAGCGCAGATCCAAAAAAAAGGCAATACACCCCAGCCTGACAGTGCATTCATTCCTCGGTACGTTTGTTTGTCTGTATCCACCTGGGGCTATATATATATATATATATATCGCTATCTCTCGCTCTCCATTGCGCTCTCTGTTCCGCTCTCTACTGCGTGCATCTGAGATTTCGGAAGGGGTGGCTAGGGCGGCAGCGCGTGGAAGCTTACTTGGTGGAGACGGCGGCCCCGACGAGTAGTTGTTTGTTTGCGTCTTTGGACGCGAGAGGAAACTCGCGATTCTTTTTCAAGTCGTTTCGGGAGATCAGGGCGACGAGCTCGTGGCGGTCGTTCACGATCGGCAGCTTACCCTTTTTGGACTCGCGAAGAATTTCGTTCGCTTCTGCGAGTTGAATCGGTTCGTGTCCCACAATCAGGTCCGAGGTCATCACCTCCGAGAGCGGAGTGTGACGGTCCGTGAGGAAATCGATGTCGCGACTCGTCACAATGCCCTGCAGCTTTCCGCCCAACGTTCCCGTGTCCGTGATTGGCACCGAGCTGTAGCCGTAACGCTGGGAAAAACAACGCAGACGATGAAAACACCTCTGGGCATTTGCACACGCAAAGTACAGGGAGCTACAGAGAGTGAAGCTCCGGAAAGAAACGGACACGCTCTGCGCTATCTGGGTGTATATACACATTGTGGAACGACACACCCTACATACGCTAGAGGCACACACAGCTACAGAGCCAGCGGAGGAGACGCGTACGCAGAGAAAAAGAGAAAACAGGAAGAAACACTATATATATACATATAATGTAACGTGAGGGGGATATGGACACACTGTTTGTAGTTGAGTTGCGCTCAGAGATCGACACAGAATTTTCGGAAGAGATCTTTTCGGAAGAGATCCCTCAGAGACAGCAGTACATCCGTGGTCTCGTGCTCGCGTACGAGAGAAAAGAGAGAGCCTGTGTGTTTAGGGCGACACGAGTCGAAACGGAGGCTCAAAAAACCGGATCTTTGTTTCCATGCAGAGCTGCCGGCTTACCTCCTTAATGCGGTAGACATCCGCGACAGTGTCGGTCGGGCGCAGGACGAAGGGATCCAGGATGAAACCGTTCTCGTATCGTTTCACTTTCTGGACCTCCGACACTTGTCGCAGTGTCTCCATGTTGTTGTGGATGACACCCATGCCCCTGTGCACGCCCGGTGCCGAAAAAAAAACGAAAAAGGGAGAAAGGAAGGTTCATCAAGACGATTTAAAAGAGGAATAAGCCCACTCCCCGGGAACTGATGCACATACGAAAACGACAAAAATTATATATATATATATATATATATATATAAATAACTGTCAGGACACCTCAAGCTCTGCTCTCCCATCATAGACAATAGCAGACAACCATATAATTATCTATCCATCTATCTATCTATCTATCTATCTATCTATCTATATATATATATATACCTCTAGATAGATCCCGTGTTCTGAAAATGTGTCTATACAGATTGGTGCAGGTACGAATCGGTGTCGTTTTGAGAAGAAAGAGACTTAGAGGCGGTTGAGAAGTGTGTGAAAGAAGGCGGTTCCGAGCAGAAGTTTCCTACCCCATGAGGGCGCATCCAATGGCCATGCGGTGCTCTGTGACGGTGTCCATCGGCGATGAGACAATCGGCGTCCGGATTTGCAAGTTTCTCGTCACCCGCGTGGTCAAATCGACATCGTTGACGCCGAATCCGATGTGACCTGGAAAGAACGGACAAAACGCCCTTGTTTATATATGTACTCCGCACCACATACATATCCAGCTACACCTATATGCATTTAACTGTATGTCTGCCTAGATGTCTAAACAGACGTAGGCATAAAAAAGGGACTTTTTTTTCAGCGAGACTCGTCGAGGCGTTTCGCTGCAAAGGGTGATCTGTGCATCCGTGTGTCTCTGTGGAGAGAGAAGTGTACGAACAGGTGAAAGGCCGGTCGCGAAAGGTAAAAGAGGTTTCTTTTTCTGCGCGTTGGAAGGAGAGAGAACCCGTTTTTTGGCGAGAAAGCCGGCCGAAAAAGAAAACCCGTTGGAGGGACGTACCGGGCATGAGAATCAGGTCATCGTAGGTGAAACCAAAGACCGTGGAGTTGAAGATTTTCTCTGCGTCCCATCCGTCCGCCATGTTTACTCAAAAAACAAAAAACCTCCAGGGGGAAAAGGCGCAAAGGAAAAGGCAGAAGCGGGTGTCTGCCGATTTGGATTGGAAAGCGCTACGTGCGGGGCCCCAGAGACTCGAGGCGAAGCAACCGGGAGATCAGGACGGCAGAAAGCGCCTCAGCGCGACAAAGGCGGATTTTCAAACAATGCGATTCTGCACGGAGACACAAAACGCGGCAAAAACAGCGGAAAAATAAATGCTGGGCGTCGACAAGATCCAGCGGGTCTCTAGAGGAAGAACCTACGGCTGTCCGAGAGGATGGTAGACGAGCACGGCAGTGCGGACGAGTTGAAAGACGCGCACAACGGCCAGGGAGCGCGAGGTCGACAAGCGATGGATTAAAGAGGGAAGCTTCACGAGAAAGCGACAAATTCCGGAAATTTATCCGAGGAATCGAGACGGTGAGAACAACTTCACGCAGATGGGGTTTCACTCTCAGGCCTCGCGCGACTTTTTTTAGACGGGCGGGCGGCCGCCTCGACAACAGACCGCTTGTCTCGAGGTCTGCCTCGCTCCATTTCTCCCACCCTCTAACAACATGGAGTCGTTTTCGCACGGCGTTGCATGCAAGGCGGCCGCAGGATGCCGCGAGCACTGACTGCATGGGTCGCCTGCGCGCGAATTGCCGTTTCGACGGCGCTTTTCTCACAAGTTCGCGAACGCCTTGTGTGGGGCATGCGGTTTTTGTCTCGCTGTCTCAGCCTTTCCGCGGAGATTCGCGTTTTTACCCTTTTTCACGGCGTCTCTTCGGGTGTATGTACACCTCGTCCCTGGCGTTGAGACCTGTTTCCGACCGCTTTCCACACCACCTGCGACACTGTGCAGGCAACGCCAGAGAGAGAGAGAGAGAGGCCACTCTCTCGCTCCTTTCCGCCTTTTTTCCATTTGGATTCAACTGCAGAGCCTCTTCCCAGCCGGACTCGCAGTTTTGAGCGTGCGTGTGCCTCGCATTCCAGGAAAACACAGAGGCTCCCGTGCGCGATTCTTTCGCGCTTCGCGTTTTCTCTTCCGACGCGGCTCTGCATGTGCGCCCGTGCAGAGAGAAGTCTCGAGTTTCTGCAGTCCCGTTTTGCGTGCAAGATTCAAGAACGCGTGTCTCGCCTCTCTCTGTGTTGCCTCGCCGCAGTCTTCTCTGCGAGGTCTCTGCCTCTTTGTGCCTTCGGCTGAGAGAAAAGCGCACTGTGTCCACAGGGGGAAAGGAGGGACAGCACTTCGTCCTTGTCCAGTTCATCGCTTCGCTCGTCTCCCTTTGAACGTTGTCCGAAGAAGGCTCCTGGCTGTCTCGGCTTCAGTCCCTTACCTCGCGCCGCCCCAAGCTGTTCGCGAGCTGCGTAAAGCACACGCGCCTTCGTGCCTCAGTAACTCCGTCGTTCCTTCCTTCTTTTCAGTGACCCTCCTCGTTTCGCTCACGGACAGAAATCGCCGAGCACTCGCAGCTTCGAAAGGACGAGACGCCTCGTGCGCGTCTGACGCTTGACCCGTGCGTTTTTCGCGGGACGTCTTCCACGTTTTTCGTGGCCTGGAGAAAGCGCGACAGGGCCCTCTCCTGCTCAATTCGCGTCTTCGCCTCGCGCCTCCGAAATCGCCGAAACGTGTTGGAAAATGAACGTCGATCCAGGAGTCCTGAGGAAGCTCGGAGGCCTGGGCGCGGCGGCGCTCGCCACTGCCGCCGGCGGCATCGGCCTCTTCAACTATTCGCTGTACAACGGTAGGTGTAGAGACAGGAGAGACAGGCCGCGAGGAGAGCAAGGAAATGCGAAAAAACCAGAGACGCGGGAACGAGAAGGGCGAAACGGTATTATGAGCAGATCGACGACAAATGAGCAGGAAAAGGGGGCACTCTGTAGCATTTAACTCAGCATTCTTTTAGTGTCAGCGGGAGGGCTTTGGGTTAGACGGTTGCGACGGGCGCGCGGCAGAGAAGTGGGTCTGGAGAGGAACGCGCACGAGGCGCTTCGAGAAGGCGAGAGAGGGACACGATGAGGGAAGGAGGCGGCAGCGGAAAGCGTGAAAAAAAACCGGCGGGGCGGCGGTGTGGTTCCGACGGGTTGGCGACAAAGAGGGGCAATCCGGCGTCACATGTCAAACGCAGAGACTTGCGGTGTCCTCGTTGAGAAACATCCTGAGCGCGGGTGTTGTGGGCCAGGGCCGACCGCGGAGGAAAAAACGGAGCCGTCGCGAGGGAGAACGGGAGTCAAATGGGAAGAGGAATTGAGGCTGCTGGAGAGAACGGCTGTTTCCAGGCGCCTCGGTGGAGCCTGCAGACCCTCCGCTCCTCTTGGTTGGAAGGGCGGCGCTTCACAGTGCCACGCGCCGTGTCGTCGTCGAGTCCATCGGGCGAAGGGAGATCGACCTGCCCCAGGGTCTCTCTCTGAGTCGTTCGCGTGTTCTCGCTCATTGCGGATCTCTCCGAGAACTTCCTGACACCGTCTCGACGCTTCGTCTGTCTGCGCGCGATTGCCGTTCAGTTGTCTCTGCGTTCCCTCGTCTGTCGATTCTGCCGCATCTCTCTCTGGGTCTGGGGCTCTGGCTCTCGCCTGTCCTCTCGACCGTCTCGCGCCTGTTCTCTCTATCGCCTTCGTTGTTGTCTCTCGCTTTCTTTTCAGTCGAGCCTGGCCATAGGGCCATCATCTACAACCGATTCTACGGCGTGCTGGATCGGGTCTATTCGGAGGGGACACACTTTTGCATTCCCTTCGTTGAGCGCCCAGTCATCTACGACGTTCGGTCGAAGCCCCGCACTCTCGTCTCGCTCTCAGGCTCGCGAGGTCAGTCATTGTTTGTTGGAACGCTCGCGCGTCTGCCCGTTGGGCCTTCTTGACTTCCTTTTTGCCTCCTTTACTTTGCTCTTCCCTTCTTTACGGTCGGTGTCTCTGCACGCCTTGAAATCGAAGCGGAGCGAAAGCGATGCACGGGGCGTCGGTTGCGGCGCATCTACCTCTTGGCAAAATATAGATTTACAATTGCAGATGAAGTTGAGACAAGCACCTTATCTTCGCAGCCTTATGCAGTGGCGTTGAACAGTTAGCAAGTGTGTGGCCGAGGAATAAATTCCCTGATTTAGAATCGGATGATAGCACCAACAGCCCCTCGATCGTTGGGTCAGTGCTCTGTCGGTTTCGTAAAGAAGGTTCAGTGAGGAACGGTCGATCACTGTCAGAGGCAACACGCGAGTTTGGTATAGAAATCCTGGAGACAGGTTTACGACGCCCAGCCGTTGTGTCACAAAACGCCTCCGATGCGCATGCATGCGTCCCTGGGGTCATGTAGATACATGTAGACACATATATACACATATAGCTCTATGGATGTCTGTGGACTGTGACAGCTTTTGGATAGCGACAAAGCTGTCACGTGCACGCGTGTCCGCAGCGACAGGCTTGTCTGCGCTGCTAGTGCGTCCACCACACTTCACCTCTAACACCGACGTATACAAGTCTGTGCATGCACGCATTTACATCTGCCTATTTTTATACATATATCAACATTGACCGGTGACTGCGTCTATCGTTTTCATTGCCGACATATGTCTATATATATATATACATACATACATATGCAGGCTGTATCTTACATTGTAGCGGAACCGTCGTCGCTGTATATATATATATATATATATATATATATATATATATGCATGAGAGCCTGCATCACTTATGGGTAGATATATATTCACATGTATATGTATATTTTGTGCTGTGTTCCGCGTAGATCTTCAAATGGTGAACATTACCTGCCGCGTCTTGTCGCGCCCCGACGTGCCGATGCTTCCGACCACGTACCGGTTGCTCGGGAAGGAGTACGACGAGAAAGTATTGCCCTCGATTATCAACGAAGTGCTAAAGAGCGTCGTTGCTCAGTTCAACGCCTCGCAACTGATTACCCAAAGAGAGGTCGTGAGTCGCGCCGTCAGAGACCAGCTCGTCGACCGCGCAAAAGACTTCAACATCCTCCTCGACGACGTCTCACTCGTACGTCCAAAGGGAAACCGCGACCTCACAACCGGAAGCAAAAGAGGAAAAGAACGATGGGGATGCCTCCCGTTAGCTATATATATGTGTATGCATTTGTATGGTTGTATATATATATATATATATATATGTGAAAAAAATGTGTATTTTTATGTATGTTTATATATATAAGGATTCATACGCGTGGCCTGGGAAGCTGAGACATGATGAATTTGGTAGGGCATTTGGGGCCGTAGACGTCCGAGGCCGGTTGAGGCTGCCGGGGATCTCGCGAGTTTTTCTCGCGTGCTGCATGCGTTTCAAGCGAGAATCGAAGACCGCGCAGCATGCGCTGAAGCGAGGAGAGAGACGTACGTGTCGCGTTCTGCGCATGCGGCAACCCTCAACGCTTTTCTTTTCAGACGCACCTTAGCTTCGGTCCGGAGTACGAGAAGGCTGTGGAGGCCAAGCAAGTTGCTCAGCAGCAAGCAGAGCGCGGAAAGTACATTGTCTTGCGTGCGCTAGAGGAGAAGAAGAGCACGATCATCAAGGCGCAGGGAGAAGCGGAGGCGGCGAAACTGGTAGGTTCTTCGCTCAGGAGCCGCCGCCGGGAGGCGTCAGAGCTCTGCACACACAGCACCGCCCTGTCCACACAGGCGCGCGCGGCCTGGCGACGTCAGCCCTCGGAGAGGCGCAGAGACAGAGGTGGAGAGAGAAATGGAACAGATAGAGAAAGAGAGCGAGAGCAAGAAGAGGGCAGAAAGACAGAGAGGGAGAGATGATAGAGATGCACAGAGAGAGAGAGGAGATTGAGACCCAACCTAGACAGACACAAGAGAGAGATACATAAAGACAGAGGAGAGTGAGAGAGGGGGGGAGGGTGCACAGAAAGCCACGTGCATGTGGGGCAGTGGGGGATGAAAAAGCGCGCATCGGGCGGGGGCGGGGGGGGAAAGGCAGCTGAGATTGATCAATGGAGACTCGCCTCGCTCTCGCTTTCTCGTTTTTCCGTGTTCGATTTCGTTCTCTTTCACGCGTCTACGTTGCGGTTCGAGAGAAATCCTTCAGCTGAGAAATGGTGGGAAAAGTTCCGTCGCTCGCCTCCCTCGCTTTGCGTGGGGTCGGCGCAGGCGGTGCGCAGGCGCCTGTATCTACACAGAGCCGGGGGGAAGGGAGTTGCGTGTCGAAATGCGCAAAGCGGATGTCTTCTGCGATGCTTCATATGGACGCAGACGGACTGGTGGGCGCCTGTCTAGGGCCGTGCGCATCGCTCGAAAGACAGTCAGGGGACTTGCATCTCGTCAGAGCGCTGTTGGGACGGCGCGCCGCCATGTCGAGGGGTTCTTGCCTCTGTCTCGTCCTCGCGCATCTTGGCTGTCGCGTGTCGCGTCTGCTTGCTGCAGATCGGAAACGCCATCAAGAACAACCCTGCGTTCCTCGAGCTCCGGCGCATTGACACGGCCAAGGAGGTGGCCAACACAATCAGCAAATCCTCGAACCGCGTCATGCTGAACTCCGACAGTCTGCTGCTCAACTTGATGGGGTGAGAAGTAAAGCCACAACTTAGATGCGCGTGTGTGAGAAGGAGGGGGATCCGGAAACGTCTCAGAAAAGAACCGCTGAGATGGAATCGTATCTTGGCTCACTCTGGCCTTTGCATATGAAACATCTTGTTAGAAAGCAGCGGAGTGTGGAATCTGGTCGCATCGCTGAGAGACGTTGACGAAAAGATGTTGTGTGTCTCTCCTGTGGGCCCCAGGAAGGACTTCAAGACTGGCGTCACAGACTTGACTGGCGGCAAGTGAGAAGTGAAAAACGCTGTCGAGCACACTGCGTGGAACGACGGGCGTTAAGCCTGCTGGGACACTCTTGGTGTGACCTGCGGGGGTTCCACTCTTTTGCTTCTTCCGGATGAGCGTTTCCGGTGCCGTGGCGTTGCGGGCGTGCGCGCTGTGGCTTCGCAGCGCTGCCTTCTGAGAGGCACGCGAGCGAGGATGGCAAACCGTCCGTATCCTCGCCTCTTTTTCTACGCTGCTTCGGCGATTCTAGACTTCTCTTCGCGCTGCGTCTTGAGACGTTTGCTCCATGAGAACATCCTACTGATTTAAAGTTGCCTTTCTTCGACCGTCTCTTCGATTCGGCCAAAGGAACGCTCGTGCCGCCGGGAACGCGCCACGTGCATGCACACCCTCAAACGCCAATCTGCACATACACACAGTTTTACACTTGCCTACACACACGCACGCACATGCCCACAGACAGAACTACATATACAAATTTCTGTATATATATATTGATAGAAACACGTAGATAGGTTTGTAGGGCAGTTGAATAAAGCAGATGTGTAGACAAAGATGTTGCATATATATATATATATATCTGTAGATGCGTTAGATGTACGCGTAGTAGATGGCAAGTGGAAGCATACGCCTACAGGGTGGGGTGGCGTTCTCTTTGGACTCGTCCAGAGAAGCGAGGCGACAGTCGAAAGAGCCGGAAGATGTGTGTTTATGCCGGGGACGAAAATGCGCAAGTTGCAGCTTCTGGAGACCGACCGCGGCGCACTCGCGGGTTCCTTGAACTCGGCTCGACGCAGACGTTTCCCACTTTTGCGAAACCCAGGAAAACGTCGCGCCGGCGTCTCCCCCTGGAACGCCTGCCTTTCGGGACGAGCGCGAAGCCGCCGCCAGGCCTAGAGAAGACACTGGAAAGGCGAGAGATCTGCTTTCGTGCGTTTTTGTTTGAATCGCCTGCGAGAGGCATCCTTCGGGCCACTGCCTTTGTGGGCAGTGTGTGGCTTTCGAGGAAACCGCGGCGGTCCGAGACGTGGAAATAAATGCTCGCGTCTCCAATCAAGCATGCAGAAACGTCAACGAACAAAACCATGCTATGTTTCTGGATCTCCCCTGTGCGGAGAGAGGCACTTTCGCGTTCCAGAGTCGTCGCCGGGATCCGTTCTGGCATGCGATTACCAGAGCGGGAAGGGGCTGAGCTAGAAAAGAAGAGAGACGGCTTTTCTAAGACCGCTGCTTTTCTTCCCAAGCAGCCAACGTTCCTTTCGCTGCTGGTGCAGAGCCTCTCTGTCCCGAAACTGCGTGGATTCCTTCTCGCAAAACGTTTCAAGAGAGAGGAGAGAGAAGCGCTTTCGTCCCAGGAGTTGAACTGATCGTCTGCTTGAGCCAACAGAAAGTGGGAAGTGGCGACCGGCTTTTTGGAGGCAACAGCCAAATCCAATCTGAGGCTCCTTAACCGGGAATCCTAAATCATGGCGTTGCTGTTTGGGATGCCCAGAGAGTCAGGACGGGGGCGACAGGGGATCAGTGTAAAGTTCGCTTTCGCTCGAAAAACGCATGCGTAGGTAGGACCGCTAGAGGCCAGATAAGACTGGCCTGGAGCTCTACGTTTCGTGGATAAAAAATAAAGGATCCGCGTGCATCCACCTCACCTAAATGCCTTGGAGGCACTAGCGGCAGCTTCGGGGCGACCTTTGGAATCCAAACGCGTGCTCGTTTGTGCTGCCTACTGCGATGTGATTTAGACAAAGCGTTTCGACGCCTAATGCTTGCTGGAATGGAAATACATATAAAAGGATGCAAAAGGTTCCAAAAAAAGGAAACTCCAACACGCAGAGACATGTGCAAATCCGCAGATAGCGAGATAAAGAAAGAGATAGACAAGGATGGAAATCAAGACGGAGACAGAGAGAGACAGAGAGAAAAGAGTTTCAGAGGGGTAGATTGAAGCAGGATGGTGACGTAGCTGGTCGACTAGGGACGAAATCGACATCGAGTTAGCGAGATGAGCAGTGAGGGATGAGACGCATGCATGTTTTGCCTTGTGCAGTTTCCATCTCCGGTGAGGTTTAGTTCTAGCCAGGGAAGCGTCCCGCACTGCGCTTCGTCGAAGGCCCGACTTTCGAGGAGTTTGCTCCCTCTGGAAGGACAGGGAAACTGTTTCCGACAATTTATTTATGCTTTCTCTTCTTCTCGTTTTCTCGCGCCTTGTCTGTGCCGTGCGCATCTTGCTATGTGCTAGGGTGCGTGTGTGTGGAATATCTGGTTCCCGTTGGAAACCTTCCGTTTTATTTCCGCTTTTAAAAAGGAAGGAAAAGAAACGAATGAACCGCTGGAGAAGAAACGCTCCGACTTGTCCTCTCCATGCGGTGGTAATCCGCTTCTGCCAATGCATGCGCATGCGGGAGCTAGCTAGAAAACCGAAAATAGGGGGGTGAGACGGGAGAGAGACGCCAGGGGGGTGTGCAGCAAGCAAGTCGCCCCGTGGCGTTCTCCTTTTCCTTTTCCCTTTCCTTCCCTCTTTCCTTCTCTCATGCCATTCTTCAGTGTTTTCTTGTTCGAGTATGTACCCGCTTGCTGTGGTGTGCGCCTCCTCTCCCTGTTTCTCTGGACAGGACGCGCCATCGAGGCCCCGTGGAGTGGATGCTCCTCCCTCCTTCTCAGCAAGGGTCATGTCCGATCGGCGCCTTGCCCAAATCGTTTTCAGCCTTCAATGTGTCAATTGCACATCTCATTTCGAAAGGACTCGAGGTGGAAGGCCCCAGCTTCCTCCAGGAAACAAGCATGCCTCCGAACTTCATAATCGAATTCCCTTCCACACGACCGTCTGCTGTGTCTTGTCGCTTCACTCGCTTGCCTCGACGTGCCTGGGGGCGGCAGCCTCTCAAAAGGCAAAGTTTTCGCTTCTTCGTAGCGCCTCGCGAGAATCCGAAAGCGCAAAGAACTTCTCCAAAAGGGAGCCTCGACGCACAGCCTCTTGAGGTGTATGTACACCCAATTGCACTCGAGGCCGGCTGCTCGGTTTCCCCGCTCATGCGCCGTTGAGCGTGAGACGAGCGCGGTCTAAACGC
This sequence comes from Neospora caninum Liverpool, assembly GCF_000208865.1. Taxonomy (NCBI): domain Eukaryota; phylum Apicomplexa; class Conoidasida; order Eucoccidiorida; family Sarcocystidae; genus Neospora; species Neospora caninum. Next base: position 2,264,996 of record NC_018395.1, on the reverse strand, counting down.
CCGTTTCAGTGTTTGTCTCCTCACTGCAGAGAGAAGCGCCTCGTCGCAAGCTCCAACGATTTGCGAGTTTCTCGTTTTCACTCGCAAACTGAAAACTCCTCGACTTCTACCCACAGCCTGCATGCGCGGCAGCCGAAGTCGAAGACGGCCACCAAAGAGAGACATTTAGATATCCACCGACGCCGACCACTCTCTCTCGGCGTTTTTCCTTCTTCCTTCCTTTCCAAGGCATACTTTCACATACATACCAACATATATATATATATATTATACACATACATATACATGTGCATATATATATATATATATATATATTATTTATTTCCGGTTGGAGTGTCAATCGCTATTGAGCGCTTCTTTCGATGCCTAGAGCCTTCATGTGTGCACGCGTCTGTAGTGCTCCATAAGCAAACCTGCATGTCAAAGCGCGCCTTGCCCGAGCAACGACATCCCCTCGTTTTGCCTCTCGCAAAAAGGTTACGACCCGGCCGGCTCTCCTCCGTCTCGGCGATCCAAGCCCCAGCACGATGGGAATTCAAAATCTCCTGGTAGGTGCCGTCGCTCAGACTCGCCGACAAATCTCTGTTGTCTCGTTTCCCAGTTGAGGCGGTAATGTCAAACAAGTGAACACTTTCGGAAACGCCTTCGCCGCCGATATGGCCTCAAGAACCTCAATTTCCACAAACCGATACGGAAATATATATTTCTATTCGCTGCTGAACATTTGTATATATATATATATATTTATTTTAAATATGTACTATATACTCCATGCATATATATATATATATATATGTACGTTGATTGATAAACATATGCATATGCCGATGCTTGCATGGCTGTGCATGTTTGGGTCACTGAGCAAGTGGGAAGCCCGAGTGTTGATAGAGCGTGCTCGAGAGTTCCGCTCGTCTCTCTGGAGCACATGGCGTTTAGTGCGTTGCGAATGTCGCTTGGCAGCTGCCTTTCGAGCTCTACCTGCGGATGTACGGTCAGGGCGCGTCTCACATGCTCTGGGGTTCGGGTTTTCTCTCTTGCCTTTCGTTTGCGTCCAGAAATTTCTCAAACCCCTAGCGCAACCTGCGCACATTAGCGCGTGAGAGCTCCGCAGCCTCCCCTCTGCATCTGCATGCATCCGCTGCATGCCTTCTCTGTCTCTGAGTTGCCGTTTAAAACAAACTGCATTTCGGTGCCGCTGTGAATGGGGGCAGTCCAAGAAGCTTCTGCATAGTTCCCTTTTTAGTGCATGGAGTTAGAAATACAGCCTCTCCGTTGTGTTTGGCCTTTTGGTCGGTCGGTTGCTGATTCTTTCCCCGTCTTTCGTTCTCAACATTCCACGGCTTCTTTGCCTGTTAAACTCCGCCGCACTTCTCTGTGTATCGCCGCGCGCGTCCTCGTCCCTCGGGGCGTTTTCGCCTTCGCGCCTTTTCGGCCTTTCGGGTCTCTGTCCTTTATCCGACGGTCGCATCAGCGGCGGCTCTGGGCGGGACTCTCTGCGGAACAAAACTTCCGAGTTTTCCTCTTTTTCTCTGCAGCTTCGCCGGGCATACCGTCGGCGTCGACGCGATGAGCTGGCTTCATCGCGGCGCGATTGCATGCGCCGTCGAGCTCGTCAAACAAGAAGATACAGACAAGTGCGTCACTCATAACCCTCCTAGCCTTCCCGCATCTCTGTCGCCATCTGTGCTTCTCTCGCGCGTCTCTTTCCTTTGCTGAGGCCTCGCCTCTCTGCGCCAGGGATGCGCGTTTTCGTCGCATGCCTTTCTCTGCCACTGGCGTTCGGCGCTTCTCACTCGCTGCGCGCTCGCCTCGTCCCCTTCCCGGCGGTTGCCTGCACTCCGCATTTTTTCTTTCGTCGCTTTTCAGAGTTCGCCTTTTCCCACACTCTCTGTCGCGGCTGGTCCTTCAGGTTTCTGCGCTTCGTGATCCACATGATTATGCTATTCAAGTACCACCGCGTAGAGCCGCTCCTTGGTGAGGACACGCTTTCAGGTCTTCGAGCGTCAACGTCCACAACCCAGCCTCCACGATTTCCCACGAGAACACTAGCATATACAATCATATATATATATATATATATGTACATTAATATATATATATATTATATGTATATGGATGAACATACATATATATGCGTATATGTATGGATATATAAATATATGTGTATACGGAGAGGGGGGGAAACAAGCGGAGGGACGCGTAGACTGTTGTGGTGGTTATTTGTTGGTGTCCCTCAATCACTTTCCTGCATGCGTTGTCACTGTTCCCTGCTTTCCCTCGAGCAGTTTTCGATGGCGCGAAAATCCCGGCGAAGGCCGCTGAGGACGAGAAACGACAGCAGTGAGAAGACACGCCCTCGGAAGTGGAAACCGAATTCGCAGTTCAGTTTGCTTGCAAGGCACGCACATATGTGCATTATATATATATATATATATATAAGTATATGCATATATATATATATATGTATTTGTAGATATGCTCAATCATGCATGCACTAGTAGGTAGAATGAGCTACATTTAACCCATCTTGCGTACACCCATGAATGCAGATAATAGATGCACATTTGTATCTGTAGACGGTTTGCGTTTGACGCATATATATATATATATATATATATATATATATATACATATGCATGGGTAATTTGGAAAGCGCATATGCATGTAGATAAACGCGTGCATATATTTCAGTGTTGAGGACTGGCCGGCAGGTCCGCAAAGAGAGGCTTGTAGCGTTTCTTTCCATTCCTTCCAGAGCACGGCTGAAGGCGTCGGAGGAGGCGAGGCAGCTGCTGAAGCAACACGAAGAAGCCCGACGAGCGAATCGAAAACCGCCGGGGGATACACGAGTCAGTCGTCCATTCCTTCCGTGGAAAAACCAAGGAACTCCTAAGCATGAAGATCGCATTTAATGCATTTGCAGAGGAACACACGCATATCCCACCCTCGCGCGCGTTCGGAACCATATGTCGACAAATCTGAAGCACCAGCACGTCTCGCTCCATTCGTCTCTTTCCTATAGCCATAACTCTTTCTGTATATATTGATACGATTATGTAGCTATGTCTCGCTCCATCTCTGTGTTTTGTATATCGACAGTATTTACTCGGTTGTAACACCTACGTCCCTGTCGATGTCGATATCTATCACCATTTACATCCCTGTCTCTCTATCGATATCTACACACGTAGCTATCTCTCCTTTGATATACATATATATATATATGTATCTATATGTACATATATATGTACATGTGTACATATATGTATGTATATGTATATATGTATATACAGGCATGTGCGCGTGTAGCGTCCTACGTGCAGCTCTCTTTGTGTGGATTTCCATTTCTCTATCTCTCTGCTTCTCTATCTCTTTGTCTCCATTTGATGCGTTGATTGAGAGACGCAAAAAGTCTTCGCGTGTTTCGGCCTCGGAGGCGCCTCCCAGACCGGTTCCCAGCTGGTCGCCTCTCTCCGTTGCAAAATAGCGTCTCAGTCTTACAAACAACGGATCATTTCTCGCAGAGGATTCGAGTTCTTCTCGCAACGGACTCGGGACTGCGGAGAGGAGAAGGAATCGGGGGAACCAGAGAAAAAGAGAACGAGAACCTTGACAAGAGGCGAGACGTGAAACGTGTCTAACAGCTTTCCGTCTCCCTTTGCTTGTCTTTCCGTGTCGCTCAGGAGCTCCTTACCAAGTGCGCCCAAGGCATCTCCATCTCTCCCGAAATGGTACGTGGCAACTGCCTGTTTACATTTACTTGCATATGCATCTGTGTGGCAAGTCACATGTTTACTTACGTATACATATGAGTATGCGTCGCTCTCACTCTCTGTATGCATATTTCCGTATTTACTCATATATACCTCTACAGCTGTCTAGACTCAATCACGCTAGCAACCGTGCGGATGTATATATATATATATAGACAGGTAGATAGATAAATAGGTAGATAGATATACAGATGTGATTACATGCGTGCATCCATACACGGCTATATGCTTTTTTAATCCATATCTCTCTGCGCAACGGTATGCGTGCATCTGCAAATATAGGGAAGGCACGCGTGTGTTGCGTAACCTTGGCAGCATTCGAACCCCTCGTCGCCATCTCTGCGAGTCTGCAACAAGCATGCGCAGAAAGAGCGTCTCATCGCTCTCCCTCTCCTCGGGTGTCCCTCTGTGGTCGTTTTCTCCGTTCCGCCTTTGTGTGTGCCGTCTCTCTCCTCCTTTCACCCCGACGTGCCGCCATTTTTGTGTCCGTTCCGCCTTTCTGGGCCGTCTCTCTCCGCCTTTAGTCGCGGCTTCCTGTCGTTTCTTGGTTCGGCTCTCTAGGTCGACACAGTGATCTCCGCATGTCGGTCGCTCGGCGTCGCCTTCGTGGTTGCCCCGTACGAGGCTGATGCGCAACTCGCCTTCCTCGCTCGCACAGGAAAGATTGTAGGAAGCAGACCGCCTTCTCGCACCTCGCTCTGCCTCCAGGGAAGAGACGTGCAGCTCTCGGCACGCGTGGAAACGAACAAAGGCGACAGTTGTGCAGGCGTTCCACATGCCATGTAGCGGACTCGCGCCATCTGGGCACAACTCCGACAGACCAAGCGCACCGCGGCTGCTCGCGTCAGGCGCGTCTGCATGTCGCGGCGATGCGGCAATCGCCATCGCCGAAACACACACGCATACATATCGGCAATACGTAAATCTAGATACTGATATGACTTGTGCATACATGCCTCGCCAAACCACACATCAAATAAACATATCTACACGCTCACGCGTGCAAACGTATTCATATACATATATTTAGGTCTGTGCACATACATCTATTTGCATGTACACATATATATATATATATATATATATATATGTAGATGTATGTGTATTTGTGTGGGTATATATATATATATATATATATATATATATATTTATAGATATATTAACGTCTGTGTAGGAAATGGTGGTGTCACCTTTTCCAGGACACATGGTGTGTGTGTCGCTCTGTTTTGCTTGTCATGGACCTGTCGATCTCGTGTCCCGGCCAAAAAGGCGACTTTGTTTCCGCTGAACGGTCAGCAGAGATTGCCATGGTTTTTCGTGTTTTTCCCCTTTCCTCGGTTCGGTCTCAGGCAGCTGCAGTCTCGGAAGACAGCGATTTGTTGGCGCACGGCTGCGGCCAGGTTTTGTTCAAAATGGACAAGGAGGGAAATTGCGAGCGTCTCGTCCTCCCTCTGAAAGACAGTACCTCTCTCGCGTTTACCTCGTCCACCTCAGGGCCCCAAAGCTCGTCTCTATCTAAAGACGCTAACGCGAAGAAATTGGTGCGCAGTGAGAAGAGATGGCATTCGTTCCGATGGCGAAGCGTTTGTTGACCATCGAATTTTTCTTGACATCCCGTCCGTCTCGTGGGGTGACGCAGCCTTCCGAGGCTTCGGCTGGCTCCTTGGCGCTTCCTCGGACGCGTAGAGGATTTACCGACGTCTATCTCGCTTACGCGTGTTCACGGTGTCCCTCGGAATCCCCGTCTCTCGAGACCCTTTCGTGACGCCAACCGTCCCCTTGGGATTCCGCCTCTGACCTATCAACGCCTTTCCTGAAGTCATGAGACTCCATGCGTTTTCCGTGCACTCCTGCATTTACATTCGTATCTTCATGCACCTATACTGCATATATATATATATATATATATATATATATATATTCTTTTGTGCGCAGAGATATGCATGTACGCAAGCAATGCGTATGCGTCTAAATATATATATATATATATATATATATATTTGTGCATGTGTCGAGACGTGCCTCTGGGTGAGTTGTTTGCCTGAAGGTTTCCTGTGGGCGACTCCGCTCCGGCTCCTTTTGTCGTTGTTTCAGGGACAACTCGAGTGTCTTCGCGACTTTGATCAGAAGATGTTCACGGCCATGTGCGTTCTTGGCGGATGCGACTACACGCACGATGTTCACATCAACGTAAGCGAACCTCGGCAGCCCTGTCAATCCTGTTGTCTCTTTCCTCTCTCTATCTCGGTGACTGGCTGCTCGCGCACGCGTCTCTGGGCATTTCGAATCCCCACGCGATTTTTGCGCCGTTGTCGCGCCGTCGTTTTCCCTTCTCGATGCGCGCCTCTTCGCCGCCGTCGCTGTGGCGCGTGAGGGCGAGCAGATCTCCCAACCGTTGGCGCCTTTTTTTTCGTGTACAGGGTCTCGGCATCAGCACCGCTTGCCGATTCGTGCACAAACTCGGGAAACTCGAACGCGTCATCCAGTACCTCTTCAAAGACGAAAAGTGGAAGAAGAAACTGACGCAAGTGGGTGGCCTGCCTCGTCTCCTCTCTCTCGCCTTCTCTCCTCTTTGTTGTCTCGTCTCCTCCCCCTTCCCTTTCTAGTCGCTCTTCTCTTTCTCCCCCCTCTTCTCTTTCTTCTCGCTCTTCTCTTTCTCCTCACTCTTCTTCATCAGCAACTTTCCCTGCGGCTCTGTTTCTTGTTCTTCGCCGGAGCAAGTCCCCTGAGGTGCCTCCGCCCTTCGCGACTGTTTGTTTGTTTCGACGTTGCGGTTGCGTTTCATGCTTCGACGTCTGCGATGGCTTCGACGCTCGGAGCGTACCCGCTGTTCTCGGTCGGTTTTCACGCTCTATGCCTCAGCCTCCCACAACCTGGCCCCGCAGCTGTCTCGACAGCTTTTGCGTGGATTTCTCTCTTGCTCCTTTCGTGCCCTCGGTCTCGTTGTCAGTGCCGCACATGTCGGTTCCACTTTCCTGACTTGTCCGTTTCCTTCTAGCCCCAGGAGGCAGTCCTACGTGGACACAAGATGGCGATGATCGCATTCACACATCACCGGGTCTTCGACACATCGACAGGCTTGGTCGTCGCCGCTTCTACCCTCCTGTCCCCTCGATCGACACCCCAAACCTCAAAAGCTTCTTCTCTCCCGTCGTCTCTCCCGTCTTCTCTTTCGCCGTCTCTCCCGTCTTCTCTTTCGTCTTCTCTTTCGTCTTCGTCTCGCGCTTCTTCTCTGCCGCCGTTCGCAGCGCGGCATTCTTCGTCAGTTTCCTCGCCGAGAAGAGAAGGGCCGTCCAATTCAGAGACGGGAATTGCTGAGGAAACCGAGAAGGGAGAGAAGGAAAACCAACAGCCTGGTAGCGATAGCGCGTCGAGGAAGAAGAGGGAGGGCGAGGGAGAAAGTGACGATCCCGCGAAGGAGACAGAGAAGGCAGGCGGCAGACGCGGCAACGCACAGGAGGCGACAGGCTCCAGCATTTTGGAAGACGTCGACCTCGAAACAGACAGTGACGACGAGGTGGGCGAAAGAAAACAGAGAAAACGGGCATCGCCAAGAGGGCTGCAAAATCGCGAGAAAGAGAAGAGAGAGAAAGAGACAGAGATCTTTAGAGAGAAAGCGATGTGCAGAGAGAAAGCAGGAGACGAAACGCAGACAAGGGTGTCAGGTAAAAAGGGGGGTAGACGCACAGCCCTACGTCATGGTCCTGCATTTTCCCGTAGCACGCGGAACCTTCCGCGGCCTGTTCTGCGCCTCCCTTAGTGCCTCCTCCGTCTCCTTTCCCTTGTTGCGCTCTCGGCTGCAGTGTGTCAGTTTCCGATCCTCGTGCGTCTCTCTATGAAAGGCTCCTCGCCGCTGTCCATCAAGTGCTCGAGCGGCCTCTCGCCTCGCCGCTTGTCTTGTTTCTTCGTGTATATCTCTTCGTGGTTGTCTCTGTCTCCGGAAAGACCCCAAGAGGCCAATCGCTGGATTTGCGCTGTTTCAAATGCGTCTCTTTGCTGCCGTTTCGATCCGTATCCTTTCTCGTTTTTCTGGTCTTTGTCGAACAGGCATCCCTAGAGAGGATCGTCGGCAGATGCCAAGAGAACTTTCGTCCTTACGCAGAAGGCGTGGTGAATCCGCGAACGCACAAAGCTAGAATTGCTCATGTGAGTTCGAATCTCCTTCCTCCACGGATGTGTTTCGTGGCGGGCGTGCTCGCGCCTCGATGGGATGCTTTTCTCCTCGGCCTCGCCCCTCGCCGGTCGTCTTGTTTCTTCGCGTATATCTCTCCGTGGTTGCTGTCTCTGTCTCCGTTTGAGTGAATGCCGTTGGGTGTCTGGGCTGAATGCGCTTCGTCGTGTCCTTGGGGCCTTTTCTTTGTTGAGGATTCCTGCTTTTTCGCCTTCCGACTTTGTCTGCAGCTAACCCGAAAGGAGCAGATCTTGATTGAGGAATATCGGGCACGATCCCTCGTGCGTGTCCACGAAGGGAATATCCTCTCAGCGCATGCACGCGCCCGACAAGCTCACCAACCTTCCTCTTCCTGCCCTGTCTCTTCTTCCTCTTCTTCTTGTTCCTCATCTTCCTTTTCTTCTTGTTCCTCATCTTCCTCTTCGCCCTCTTCCTATTTCTCGGCTGTCTCTTCTACTGTCTCTTCCTCTGCTTGCCCTAGCCCTCGGCGCGCTTCGCGGGAGGCGAGCAGCGAGGCGAGGGAGAAAGCCCGAGAGATACACGCCGAGCGCATGCAGGCGCACGCGTTTGACGAGTTTGCGATGTCCGGTGAGCGATCGCGCCAAACCATGCAGCGACATGAGGGCGGCGCACCTCCGCCCCTGAGCTCGGGAGCGTCGGAAGCAGTCGAGCGCGAGAAAAAGGAAAGCGACGGCGGCAAGGACGCGGCCGGGAGACCGCCGACGCGCGACACCTTGCACGCGGAAAGCGGGAGAGAAAAGGAGACAAAGTACGAGCGGCAGGATGTCGAAGAAGCGAAAAGTCGTGTCGTGCTTGCGAAGGAGAAAACGGCGAAAGGCGGCCAAATGAAACTGAGTTTCATTGCTGTTAAGCGAACGAGAGTCGTGCATGTAAAGCGTGACGTCACGGAAAGTCTTCCAGGTTCTCGTCACTTGCCAAACAGAAAGAACATCCACTCGGAATCGTGCGCTTCGCCACCTTCCTCGGAGGTTCCGGCTCGGACTCTCGCTGGCTCTCGCTCCGCCTCTTTCGCTGCGTTTGCCTACTGCGAGGAGGAACAGCTGGGCAACCAGGGCAGAGAAAATGAGAAAGGAGAGAGTAGTGGAGGTGAGGAAGGAGACAGTGGTGGTGGTGCGACAGGGGACCGAGGTGACAGGACGCAGAAACGCGAGCGGCAAGAAGACGACGCAGAAGATGCGAGGGGGAAGCGACGCAAATCGACACAAACGCGTTTTCCTAGCGACGCAAGTAATGCGAGTTTTGCTTCGAGCTCGCAACCCTTACCCCTTGCTTCCTCGCCATCACCGTCCTCGTCCTTTGCTGCTCCCGCCCCTCCAGCGCCTTCGCCTTCACCTCTGTCTTCTCTCTCTCAGCCTTCTCAATTGCCTTCTCAATCTTCTATGTCTTCCGACTCGTTTTCTCAAACCTCTTTTCTCTCTTCTCAACCATCTTCGCAGCCTTCTGTGCCTCGTTTCTTCGCTTCTTCGTCCAGTCACCGACCACCAGCAGGCGCGCTCCCCTTGGCCGGCAAAAAAAAGAAATTCGGCGCAGGCTTCGATGCCGCTCCGAGCGCGAGTGGTCCTCCGCGGGGATCTTGGATTCTCGGCGGAAAGGAAACACCCTCGCTACCTGGCGCATCCCTCTCTTCTTTTTCCTGGAGAAACAAAAAGTGAACTGACCCCCCCATGTCAAGTCTTTTCTTTTCGCTCTCGGCAAAGACAAGAGAAACAAGGCATGTTTTCTTCACCCGATTTCATATATACATATATACTGATATATATATATATATATATATATATATATATATGGAAATATCTGTGTCTGTGGATCTATGGATGAAGATGGGGAACCTCCATACATCTACTCGAGAGAGATCTACATTTACATTTGTGGGTATGTTTGTATTTGGAAAACGGCGATCTTCACGCATCGTTCTGTTTGTCTTGACTCCCTTGTCTTTCGCTGCAAGGAGCCCGTTGGGAAGCGCGGCCGGCGACGGCGATGCTTCTCAGGCTTCACGGTTTTTTCGCGAAAAATCCTAATCTGCAGCCACCAAATGTGGACACAGAGAAAGACCAGTGGATACTCGCAAGGCCGTGCCGATTCTCCTTGTCCGTGGGAAAGGTAACAGGAAGGAGGCCCGTTGGCTCCGCGAACACCCCGGCCCTCAATCGCGCGGTCGACACAGAACGGAAGATCGTTAAAGCACAACGCACTCTCTGCTCTCTCATCCGCGTCAGGAAAGCAAGCATCGGCATACACAACATAGATCGAGAGATGACAGAGAAGACCTGGCGGTCACATGACAGACAGCGTTAGAGCAACGCAATATTCATTCCGTTGGTTACGCGCTTTCTCAAACATTTTAGGATTCGTCAGACGAAGACACCCCTGACTCAGTATATATATATATATATATGTACATATATATATGTACATATGTATGTATGTGTGTATGTATCTATTAAATGCATATGGTGTCATGCTCACATGCATATGCCTTTGTATCGAAGCAGGTGCACGCCTTTCGAGATGGGCCAGTGTGACGTCGTGGTCCCACCATGTTTGAACTGTCTTAGAGCGTGGCATTCCTCCATTGCCCGTAACTGCTGCTTTTGTGCCTCCTGAAGAAAATGGAACGAACCCCCAAGGGAAGCGCGACTGTGGACATGAAGGCGGAAAATGCAGGTTGACTTTGCAGCCGCGGAACTTTCAAGTTTCCCGGTGGTTTAGCTTCTCCCTTCACGCTATTCCTCGCTGTACTCCACACATGTATGGAAGTACATTATATATATATATATATATATATATGTTTTTGTTCACCTGTTTACGGGGCATGCTGACAGAGTCAACTCACCGTTTTGTCCAGTGGTTAAACGGGAGAAACGCGTGCGCCTCCGCTGTCTCCTTTAGTTGATGTGGGCACTAGGCAAAAAGGAGTGTCCTGAGGTTCGGTCAGTGCAACAGCTAGGACCTGGACACCGCACAATTCGTGTTCTTCCACTCCCCAGCCTCAGGTGGCGGACGCCTGGACGGGGGGTAGGCAGGATGGAAAACGGCGAATCGAAAAAGCCTTCTCGCTGCTTCGATCTTCCTGCGTTGGAGCTCTCTGGTTATTTCTCTTCGTTGTCTGAAAGTGAAGCCTTCGCTACCCCATTCTGTCGTTCCTTTCCCGTGTCCGTGCTTGTCCATGTCGTGATGCTTCCCCAGCGTTGCCTTCTCTCTGCGTTTCCTGCTTTCGGTTTGTTGTTTTTTCTATAAATACATGGCCCCCTCTCTCCCCCACTTGTGTTGCGTAGCCTTCTTTCTGTCGTCGCTTTTCTACCGCCTCTGTTGCTGGCATGCTTTTTCCTGCTTTCCCGTTCCCCTTTTGCCTTTCTATAGCACTACCGTCTTTATCCTAAAATCGCGCCACACTCCAGATGTGTTCCGCCACAATATGTAGATTGCAAAACGCAAGAAAACGACTTCGTAAGACAAAAGCGTTTGTTGCCTTCCGTGCTTAACGCATTTATTTGCGTGTGGGCGCAAAGGCTTCACGCATGGAGTTCACACTTGTCCATCCTGGTCCTCTGTGACATTCCCTTTTTAAAAGGTTCTCCACAAAATCGATTCACGTTCGCATCGACACCCAACACAGAATGCAACTGTAGACGAAACTGCTTCAGTAGAGACGAAAGAAGCGACGACAAAAAAGCCCCGAATTGGTCTTGCGCACATGCAACCTTTTTTATCAACCCTTTGTTCTCATTTGGCCATCGAAGTGTGTCTTCACCTAGCACACAGAAGGCCAGACCGTCTGCATGCACGTCAACGGCGTTTGTTAACCCAGCTGGCGTTGCGTCTTCAGCGAATGCTCCTGGGAATTCCTCAAAAGCGGTTTTCTACTTTCCTTTCCGACTGTAAGACGCACTGTCGAGGCTGGTCTTCTCTCCTTTTGCGAGCTTCACGAGCTCGTCGATGTCGACGGGGGTCCAGTGCAAAATGGCTTTTCCCTTGACAAAAATCACTTTGTCTTTCACATACATGTTCATTCGTCCATACGCGTACACCTGTCTGCCTTCTTCGATTCGCCCGACCTTTGGCTTAAACAGAATACCCTTTTCTTTCGCCAGGCCCTCCAAGTACTCCAGTGAACTGATCGGGCCTGGCGGCGACGGCGCGACGCCGTCGCTCGCCACTGCCGGACTCGGTGGACCCGGCGCCACCGGTTCCGGCGCTACTTGGGCTCCAGAGCCCAATGAGGAGACACCTTGCCCCAAGTAGTAGGGCGAGCCGGCCGCAGCCGAAAACACGGCGGCGCCAGTTGGGTTCGAATCGGGGGCTGGTGGCGCCGCACCGGAAGGCGGATGGGGGAAGGGCGAAACGGCTGAAGGGGGTTGAGGCGCCGGGCCTGTGCACGGTGGTTGAGGGATCACCGGCAGGCCGAGCGTGGCCGACGCGTAGTTCATGAGCTGGAGCGCCTCGACAAAGACGCCTTGCACGCGCGGATGCGTGACAAGGGACTGCGGAAGGATTTCCTTCCACCCGGAGTACCACTCGAGGATTTCCGTGAAGTCTGCATGCGTCGAGTTGATCCATACCTTCAGGACCTGGAGCCACCGCGGGAAGAAGGCAGTGAGGAAGAGGTTGACGAGCATTTCCACTGGCAGCAGCGGCACCCAGACAAGGACATCGTGCAGGGGGTCCATGTGCTGGTTGTCGGGTCGGATCGGCAGATTGAGGAGGTGATCGTGGAGCTTGGGCATCACCGAGCGCTGGAGGAGCGCGGCGAAGCTGTAGGAGTCGAACACATTCGCCCACGGCAGCAACAGATTGACGGCGCTTCGGTCGCTGGCTTTCCACTTCGCGTCCAGGGCGAGCCCGATCTTCAGCCGAAGCGGCGAGGAGAGCAGCTGCAGGTGGTGGGCAGTCAGGTGCGGCAACCACGGATGGAGCCAGACGTGAATGGGCGTCTTCGCCTTCACGGGATTCCACAGATCGACTGCCTGCACGAGCTTCTGCAAAACCACGTCTTCGACCAGGCAGCGCGCCGTCTCCGGAGGCAGCGCGCCGAGCCAGCGCTCGACGAGAGTGACAACGCAAATCCGGGCATCCCCTCCCCCCGTCGAAGCCCCCGAAGCCTCTTTCTCGTCTCCTGAAGGCCCCAAACCCTTCGGGTCGGACTTCCCTTCCGCCTGCAGGCGCGCGCTCTCGCCGTCGTCCGGGGCCCAGTCGTTCACGAGAGCTGTCCGCAGCGCCTCCAACACGGTGAGGCGAAGGACGTGCTCGAGTGCATGCAGACCCAGGCGATACGCCTGCGCCGACGCGCGCACTGTTAGCCGGCGTAGTCGGAGCGCGGCAGTATGCGCATCGAAGGTCAGCCGAAACGAGAGTTTCTCCTGCGACTGTCGCTGCAGCTCCGAGCCTTCGACGCGCCCCGAAAGCAAAGGGACAATCCACGACTGCGCACCCGAGTCGGCTGCATGCGACGAGGGCGACACATCCTGGCCTTGTGCGGTAGCCAGCATCCGTTGAAACGTGTGCACTTCGACAGCCTCCTGGTGCTGAAGCGTCGAGTAGAACGCGACGAGACGCCCAACAGCCGCCGGCAAACGCGAGGAAAAGTCGCTGTCGCTCGAGAGGCCCGCAGAAGCGGAAGGCGAGGAAGGCGAGAGAGGCTGCCAAGTGCGGAGTGCGCGCTGAAGGCGCGGGCGAAGGAGCGCCGTCAAGAGGGCCGGGACGTGGAGGAGCCGGAATTCGAACGGGTACCTGGCGTGGAGGTCTTTCGCGAGTTCGAGGACGTCGTCAATGCCGAAGGGATCAGGCGAGAGCAGCCGTTTCGGTTTCGACCGCGAAGAAGGCTCGCGTCGCCTCCGAGGACTCTGCGAAGCACCCCGTCCGCCCGACCCCTCGTCGCCTCCCGATCTGCTCCTGCTGCGACTTCGCTCCTCGTCGCTCCACCGGTCATTTCTCGCGACCGACGCACCTCGTGCGTCCTTGTCTCTCTGGCTTTTCTCCGACCGCGGACCCGTGCGGTCTTCGCTCGCCTCGTGGCTGTCGCGTGCCCTACGCTCGCTCCCGTTCTCTCTGCTTCCCGATCGTCCCCTCTCCTTCCGTCTCCGTTCTTCTCTCTCGCGCTCTTTCCTTCGTCTCCGCGCGCGATCGTCCTCTTCCTTTCTCGCCCCCCGCGACTCGTTCCCGGCCCGGCCGTCCTCCAGCTTCTCCTGCAGCCGCCGGAGCTGTCTCTCGACGTCTTCGACGCGCTTCGCCATCACCTTGGCACTCTGGAGCGAAGCGAGGATCACCTGGTCGGGCGACGCCCCGCGCCCGTTCGCGGCCCGCTCCTGCCCTGTCTCCTCTCGGGAGTCCCCCTGCTCGGGCTCTCCGCGCTCCGTGTACCGCAGCAGCACGGCCTCCTGCTCCTTCTTCTCGCGAACCACTTGTCTCAGCTCTTCTTCGACGCCGAGAATCACGTGACGCAGGTGAAGCTGCAGCCCGCGCAAAGGCGTGTCGCGGGCGACTCGCGCAGACCGGCGAGCCTCGCCGTCCTCTAGCCCCTGGAGAACGAACTCGTCCTCGTCTTCGGCCGCCGCGGCTGCGCCGTCCGCCACCCGCTTGTGCTGGCGGAGAGTCTCGCCGAGCTCGTGCTTGTCTTGGATGATCCGCACGTCTGGGCCCGTCATGTCGAGAATGCGCACGGACGACGCCGCGAGTTTCTCGCGGGCTCGCTCCACCTGGAGCCGCCCCTCCGCGGCGATTTCCGACGCCGTCTGCGCCAGGCGCCGTCTGCGCCGCTCCGACGGCGCCTGGCCCGCCCCTCGGCCTTTCTTCCACTCGTCGGAGATTCCTTCGCGTCCTTCGTCTCGCTTCTTCCCCAACAGAATGTCCAGCGCCGTCAAACCTTTGCCCTTCGACGCGCGCCCCACCTTCTCGCCCGAGTCCTGCAAAGAAGGCAAGAAAAAACGCGCCGGGGATGGGGCACAAAGAGAGACGGCAGAGAGCGAAGGCAGACACCCTGGCGGAAAGGGAGAAAGAATGGAGGCACAGAACAGGGGGGGGGGGGGTGCGAAGGAATCGCAGGAAAGCGAAACCGGGCCCCAGGCAGCGAGGCTCGAGTCGAGATCCGCGCAATGAGGCAAAACACCGACAGCCATACTCGCAAGCGGCACCCGCACACGCAAGCTACCCACAACATCCTACCCACACGACAGACACCCTCATTCACCTACATCTCGCATTGATATACCGTGTAGATTGATTCACGAACCTATTTCGGGTGTTCGCGCCAAAGTGCAGAGATACGCGTCTCTACGCGTTTGGGTGCGCCCAGGAATTCAAATACTCATACGCACTTGTAATGCAGATGCAAATAGCCAAACACAAATATATGCATATATGTATGTATGGATTGATACATAAAAATTCGCCCCTCCATGTAGGAGATTGCGCCCACTTTTGAAACGTCTGTTCAACTGCTCCACCTGGGGAGGCACTGCGTCGACAGTGGGAACAGAGTGTGTGAATTTCACCTGAAAACGCGCGTGCGGGTCTGGAACTATTGCTCTGCCAGCACTTGTCGCGGTCCTCACCTGCAAACCTCGGTTTTTTTCTCTGACGCGAACTTCGAGGGGATTCGCCACGCCGGTGCCGTGTCGGCCAAGGCCACCGCCTTTGAATCCCATCTTCTGGAGGAGTTTGAATCCGACGCCGTAGGTCTTCTCCATCTTCGCGAATCCCCAGGTGTTCTTCTCGACTGTGACGGGCCCTCGGTCTCCGGCCTTTGTCCCGTCTGTATCTTGCTTGGCGCTAGAAAACTTGAACCGAGCGCTCCCGCCCGCCTCGTCGCTGTCTGACTCGGCGTCGCTGTCTGACGACTCGGAGGAATCGCTTTTCTCAGCCGCCTCTGGCGCCTCCAGTTTCCGCCGCTTGGCCTCGCGCGCGTCTTCGCCTTCCTCTAACGGTCGCGAAGCAGGCGAGTCCTGAGCGTCTTCGGCCTTCTCGCCGTTCGAGGCCTCTGCCGCCTCTTCATTTTCTTCTTCACTGGATTCGTACGCGTCGCCCAGGACTTCCTTGAGAACTTGAGCATTCAAAAGCTGGTCGTGGAGAGACACGGCCGGCTCGTCCCTCCCGTCCGGCTTCGGGTCCGCAGACGCAGGCTTCTCACGTTTCTTCTTCTGAGGCTGATCCGCGGCAGTCGTCTCCGCGCGGCTCTTCTTCGTGCTCGCCCCGTCGACCGTCGGCGTCCATACACCTCCCTTGACGAACTTGATCGCTCCAGTTTTCCCCTTTTTCCCAGAGGCGTACAGGTCGGAGTCTTCATCGCTGCTGCCCAAGAGGAAGTGACTCGACGTTTCTTCCACTTCTTCCGCAAAAATGCCGTAAATCTGTTCCTCCTTCCGCGCCTGGCGCCGCGAAGAGGAGAAGGACCGACTCGGAGCGCCGCGGTCTCCGGAAGGCTCGCCGCTCATCGTGCCCGACTGCCGGAGAAAGGAACGGAGGCGAGTGCGGAAGGAAATTCGCGAAAGAAAGGAAAGAAAACAGCCGGGAAAAGAAAAGGCACACTGAGAAAGAAAGGGGAGAAACGTGGGGAATACAGAGAAGGGACAAATTCGAGGTTCTCCACAAACCGTTGTGATGTGTCGCAAGAAGGGGACAAAGGGAGCAGAGCCACATAAAAGGCAGAAACGTGGAGCTGCTACCCTCAAAGAAGAGAGACAAAAGTGTACAGAAAACGAGAAAAGACACTCAGCGGTCAGCCAGCGCGCATAATACGAAAGGACGCCTCATAAGTATGCATTGGGGCTACCAGGCGCGTCAATTCAACACCCCCTCCTGAAAGTCCTCGTAAACGAATGCGACAACAAGACGAGAAGAAAAACCGCCTCTCTCCGGGTGCGCTTCCTGCAGCCTACAGGATGGCGAGTTTCCACTCTGTCTGTTCAGGCAGTCTGCCGTCTGTGTGGGACTCTCTCGACGCAATGACAGTCCTTACAAAACGCGGAAGAATCAGTTGAGAAACACTTCCCTTCACCACCCGGGAGCCTGAAGCCGGCCTGGAGAACGACGCGAAACGGGGGAACGTGGACAGCATTTTCCTCGAGACGGCAGTTGCCTCGGTCTTGCTAAAAGGGGGAGCCTTGAAGGACAGAAAGATGTCTTTCTAACGGGAAACGCGCCGGAAAGAACCTTCCTGCCCTCGCTCTTCTCCCCCCTGTCTCGCCCCCGTTCGAACGGGCCAACAGAGAGTAGCTGCAAACACGAGATGCCCCACGGAAAAGCACAAAGACGCAGAAAGAGAAAGACAGACTCCCACCAGAAGGAATCTTTCTGTCTTTCGTCGAGAAGGAAGAAGGAACTGGCGGCTCATCTCTCCGAGGGAAGCCAGATGGAGGCACTACCCCGTGGCGTCGAGGCGCATGCACAGAAAAAACGCGGCGAGAAACGTTTCTGCCGTAAAGTGACAGCAGTCCCCCGGGGCGCGCTCGCCGTTTCCCACGAGTTCCAGATGCAAACAAATCGTCAAAAACGAGGAGATATAAGCGGCGGCGAGGTTTTGAGGCAGAGGGAAGAGATAAAGTTGAGGGCGTCACATCATTGTGCTACCTGGGGATGTGTCTCCTCCGGTAAGAGGGCCGTGTATGTATATGCGTGAGTAATCTGAGGTTGTACATCTTTTGTATTTGAAGACGAAAGGAAAGAAAAGGCTTTGGAGCAACGCAGGGATGCCGGGAAAACCCCCCATTCTCTAGATGTGTGATGGCAGCGAGTCAATTCACCAGGAAACACGAGAGACACTGGTGTCCAGGCGGCCTGAGTCACAGTGCGATAGTGAAGGTCTCGCGCGCATTCTTGGAAGGAGTCCTTTCTCTGCAACCCCTGTATATACGCATGTGAAGATGGAGGCGTCTGAGGCAAGACGGGGACCAAGATGGAGGCGTCTGAGGCAAGACGGGGACCCGGGGCGCTGTCACCCTCGCTGGGAGGTGTTAGGTACATGTAACCACTTGCGACGCACATACGAATGTTTCTAGGGAGAATTTTCGCAGAAACGTGTGGAGGCATCCCTGGCGAGAAAAGAATCCAAACGCCTCTTGGGGAGACGAAACGCGGCTCGTCGCGTACCGGACGTCTTGTCCGAGAACGGCACGGAACTCTGAAGCTTAAGGCACCTCCGTTGGTGTGTGTGTGTGTGCGGCAGTTTTTTTATTTGCATGCACAAAGCGCTTCGCGCTCCAGTTTTACGACGTATCTCTAGGAAACAGATGCGGCTCTGGAAAGCCTCACAAGTCTGTTGCGGCCTCGCACGTGCTAGCTGCGTCCTCAGTCTAGAGAAAAAACAGGCGTTCTGGACCCGTGCAGATCCGCAATCACGAAGAAAGGGCGGCAATCACGAAGAAAGGGCGGCAATCACGAAGAAAGGGCGGCAATCACGAAGAAAGGGCCAGAGACACTAAGAAACCTATCCTCCCGAGAGGCGTCTTTTCACGTGATTGTTGTCCAAGAGAACATGTCGGGAGTGTTTCAGCAGCACTGAAAGCATGTATTGACAACCTCTTAGCCCAGACAGTCGCGCAGATGAATGCAATCAAACAGCAGTGGCAACGGGCTCAGGGCGAAAAGGATATAAAGTCTGAGAGAGGCCGGAAAGAGGCGGCGCCTACGGCAACTTCTGCGTGCGCTCGTCGATGATGGCTTTCCATTTGTTTCTGGGGAGAGATACAACGAAGCTCGGCAACCCAAGACACCGTGAGGAGGAAGCCGGGAGACCAGACAGACAAGTGTAAGTGTGCTGCGCATTTCGGCTAGAAAAGAAAACGCTAAAGGAACGCGGCGTTTGAATCTCCAGTGAGAAGACAGGTGGAGTGGTTGCCAACGCAGCGCGTTCTCTCCTCTGGGAAAAGGGTAAAGTGGGTTTCGCTCATCACCCAGAGGAACGGAACAGCGGCGAGAGGGAAAGACAGCGAGTGCGTCACAGTTCCCCAAATCTGATCAGCTGACCCCACGCGATGCACACGTCAAATGCTTCCCATGTAGAAGCTTTTACGATTTCACCTCTATGGCAATACACACGTCAACGTAGTCTGAACATACAAATATATCCGTCATATGCATAGATTTATCTAAATCTTCTCCAGAGGCAAGTGGATCCCACGCATTCGCATATGCATGGATACCAATATATATGTATATATATATATATATATAGCATATACATGTGCCGGTAGAAAGACCGTGTGAACCAGAAGAGACGATTTAAAGCCTTCATAACCGCTGGCGTTAGGACTGTTTGTGTTGGAAGGTTGTCACGAGGAGGTTGCCAAGCATCTGAACATTTTGAAGCCTGCGCGGCAGTCTAGCCTGGCACCTGTGCATGCGCACAGACAGACGACGAACCTGTTTTTCCGGAGCTCCGCAGCGCGATCCCCCAGCTGGGCGGGGAACATCTGCGCGAGGCTGCCAAAGAGCGGTCGGCAAATGAAGTCTGTTCAGGCGAGAAAAACACAGGTTGGCTGCTGAAGGCTAGCTCTGAGAGTGTTCGTATCGGGAGATTACTGGAGCCCCCAACGCGGGATCCTTTCGACTTTCATGGAGAAGCGGCGCGGTTCCACAGTGCCAGAGAGCACGAATTCGCGGCATCGGCCTCTCCATATCCACCGCTCTGTCTACCGATCTCTCAAACGGCCCACCTTGATCTCCATTTCTCTGCATATTATATATATATATATATATAGGTAGCTCCATCTACTCTTCACCTACATTTCGTATTTGTATCTGTGTGCGCTCACATACGTCGATTACCTGTACTTCGATTCATATCTTCCTCAGAAACTGCATACTGTCCCTTTACGTATCTATGCACGCGTTGATTTATGTCAAACCATTCAGCTGTCTCTGCTTATACATATATATATATATATATATATGCTTATAACTCTCGTTCGTTGTTGCGCGTGCATCTCAAACTGCAACTGCATGCACAGGAATTTTTATCAACAGGAGACGGCGCGCGGGACAGGCCTAGATGGCGCGAGAACCCCCGTGGTCAGTTCACCGATGAAATTGACTTGGCATTTGGCAACATTGAAGATGTCGAATTCCACGAAGGCAGGCATGTGGGGCGGTTGGCCGAGCTTCTCTTCGAGTTTATTCTGAGGGAAGCGAAAGAGAAACCTGCGGTCTTGTCCAGGCCAAAGAGAGACCGAAAAACCAGGAGAGCGTACTCAGTTGGAAGCTCCTCTTTCCACTTAACGGGGCGTGTTTGGAGAGGTAGCAAATCTCTCCCCATTGGCCTTCACTGGCCCACGAATCCGTGTATGGAGGAACGTGAACACATAGTCATATAGACTGACACACTACCGTTTTTAAACCCACGCATGTAAAACAACAGACAGAAACCCTACATATATATATACATATATATATATATATATACATATATATATATATATATACATATATATATATATATATACATATATATATGCAGATGTGTGCATCTCTATGTATATGTGTGTATAAGCAGGCGTACGTGCTCATGCGTCTGCATATGCTAACAGCGGTAGGAAAGTAAGCTGGAGCCCTTACACCGTTTGACTGCCTGGTTTCCGCGATGACACTACCTGCTGAAAGAATTCGTCACAGGCGCGAACGGCCCAGTCATAGGACAAGTCAAAGTGAAGCATGGGATTGGAGATGTCGGATGCGTGCAGGAGCAACCCCTCCAGGTACGGCTTTTGTAGCGTGACAATAATTCCCTCTGTTAACACCATCTCCCCCTCGATCTTCTCCTTCAGTCTCGCCACCATGTCGAAATGCTTGGCCATATCCGTCCACAAGATCGCGCTGATGATGCGCTGTCGACAAGACGAGAACGTTTGCGGCGGAATGGAGCAGAAGACATTAAATCGAGGATTCCTAGAAAACCGGGAAAACGCACGACCTTGAGGACGGCTAGGCTAAAAGAGATTAGCAAAGGTTTATTAGTTGATATTCCCCGAGCTTTAAGTACCCGAAAGGTGATTCGTCAACAACTTATGACTCGAAATGTAGTCAGTGGATGGGTTATTATTTAAGTCAAGCAGTTCCCTAGTCAACGGCGTGGTTCCGTCGTTTCAACTGCAATCGCAAAAACGCGTGGAGTTCCACTGTGCTGTCCCGTATGGCCATGTGATAGTATAGCCTCTGATACACCTGCTTGGTTGTGTCGGTCCTCCATCCGTTTGTGTGCACCAGGACACTGTGAATGGAAAACTGTTCGTTGAACACATGCAAGGTACCCGCTTGCGCAGATATCTATCTCGACTTATCTCTCTCGATAGATATTCATAACCGCTGTGGCTAGGCATCGGCCAGTCACAGGGATCAATATAAGGAAGAAGGTTCTCGCGCAACTTGGCGGCGGTACACAGGTTTACACTGGTTTTCCTGGTGGCAATCACACCCGATTGTCGTGGGAAGGAAGATCGCGAGCGCGTCCAGTGGTGTTTGCCCCCCTGACATGGTGGTCTCTGTCCCAGTGTGACGCTCGCAGGTGATCCGAGAATTCGGAAAACGGTATTGCCCAAAAAACCCGAGCGTGTGTGGCATTATATGGGCGCACCCTGGAAGCCCGCGAAATCAGCTGTCGACGTCTGTTTTTGTCTCGTTCTCTTTCTTCACCTTTCTATTTCTATATGCACATCCATGCGGATCCGTTTGTCTGCCTACCTGTCAAGCAGGGCGTCTGTATCTACCGTTCGATCTACACCTGCCTGGAAGATCTGCCTGTATCTCTCTTGTTTGGTTATTCTTCTTCCTTTCTGTTAATCCACAACTCGATCTCTCGATCGGGCGCTCTGCGTCTCTTTCCATATCTCTTTTTTTCTGCCTGCAGGTACCTCGTTTACGGTCTCTAGGCCGATGCGAGGGAGTGTCTTCACACGCGCAGGGGTGGATTTTTTTGAGGCGAGCGTCACGTACCGAAGGATTTGGAAGAGGAGAGCAGCGTGGTAATTTTCGAGCACTGAGTGGTTCTGGTAGAGACGGGAAGGCATGCTGGGGGGGAAACGAGGTAGAGAGAATGAAAAGCGGAAACTCATCGAGCTCTCTCGTGCCGCGCTGGAACGACACTCCGGCACACTTGACACGGCTTTTCCAAAAAGGGGGGACAGTAACCCAGGGACGTGGCGCGGATCTCTCGGAGGGCGTTCCGGAGCAAGCACAGAAGCGCGTCTACTCTGGGGCAAAAGAACCGGAACTTCTGAGGGGTGTTTCGGAGGACACAGGCATCTCCGGTGTGCCGCTCACGAAGAAGCGTTTCACTGAAGCCGTTCCCGTTTCTCCCAGACACTCACGCGCTCGTGTTTTCAGCCTCTCTTGCCTCTGTGAAGTCTTCCTCGCGAGACTGCCCAGAAACAGCTGAAAAGGGGAGAGTGGAGTCTGCAGTTCGCACCTGTGTGCCCATCATTCGAGCGGTCTCGACGGCGAACGGGGACAAATCGCGTGTCGGCGTCTTACCAGTTATTCCGATTCACGAAAAGATTGTTCGTTCCTGGATGCCCGAGATCGTGCCCGAGAGCCGCGACAGAGAGAACAAAGTAGTCGATCGGTTGGAACTGAGCAGCTACATCCGGCAAGGCCATGAGAAGGCAACAAATCTGAGGAGCAAGCACGAGAAAAGAGGACAAAGCCACCGAGAGAAACTGCAGAGGGCTCCTGTGTGGACGTTTCTGTTCCGTACCGCCCAGCGCTTTCGGACCGTGCGCCTGGGGCAAGCCTGTGCACGGACGCCGAGCAGCGCAGCCGTAGAAAGAGGGGAAACGCGTGTGGGGAGAGAAAAGACCTGGAACCTACTTGGGCGACATTGAGAGCGTGAAAGAAGTTGTGGTACGGATTCGGTTGGTAGTTTTTGTACAGCGCAACGGCAAAGCCCATGAGGATCTCGCCAGGAACTTCCACCTGAGCCGTCACGGCAAAATGATGGAGAATGTCTCTGACAAAGGCACCAGTTTAGATAAAGACGGGAGGAAACAAATTGAACAGGGGGAAGAGGCAGTCAACCTACGTCACAGGCGTCCTTTTTCCAACAACCCACGCGAGAGAATTCGCGAAAACCGTACGCTGCTCAACACTCTCTAAGGAATTCGTATCATCATATACACCTATATATGAGAGCTAGGATGAGACACGTACACGGGTCATCTGTATATATGTGTGGTTTGGGATGTTTCTAAAGAGAAGAGATGGATCACGTGCCTGAGGAAGTTTCGAGACGGTCGATAAGCAACAGAGATGCCGATTTAGGGTGAGCGGCTATGCATGCATTCCTCTGTCGCACAGGCACGGAGCTACACACATATTTTTTACGCCTGCAGCGGCGCTGAGTTCATGGCGATCAGCGTCGGGCGACAGGGGAAGAGAGAGTGAAGCGACGCGCGAGGCGAAGAAAAATGTCTGGGATACGAGCATGCTGACTTCTCAGGAGGTCAGCTAGCCACAAAGTGGAGGCAATTCTCTGGGTTGAGCAGATCAGTTTGGAGTTTCGCGAGGACTTGAAAAGTGCGTCGATCCCTAGGATGAAAGAGAAACGCAGCTTTTCCTCACCTGGCGACACGCGTGGCCATAGAGGGCGTGAGGTTCAAAACGTGGAAGTCCCAGCTAAGCACCTGGTGAATGTTCACTGGCTCCTCCTCGAGAGTCAGGGCGCAAGACGCGAGATTGAAGAAGGCCTGTTTTTCGACACACACACACACACACGCACAGGCGGAAATCCAATCTTTTCCTAAAGATGGGCTCAGGCGTGAATGTCCTTTTGCTGTTGCCGTGGAATTTTGCCTGCAGACGACAGGCCGGGGAGGAGGGGTGTGCTTAAAATTCCCGGGGACCTCTCCATCCCCGATCGACGCACAAATGTATGGATCCTTTACATACATACATACATACATACATACATACATCCGTACATACACACGCATACGCACACATACGCACACATACATACACATACATACACCTATGTACATAGATATACATAAAAAGATAAGTTTGCACCGACGTATGCATGGCTGTAGTTGCGTCCTCAGTTGTTGAGTGTGCATTTCTATGGGTGGACGCGTGCACGCGCGCACGTACGTATCCATCTGTATGTTTATATATCGATGCATAGATAGTATAGGTTTTCTGCATGTGTATTTATGGAGTGGCATGCCGAAAAGAGGGTGACAACTAGGCGATTTCGGGTTCGACATGAAAATCTGGTTTGTCGTGTATACGGTCATGGATGCCACACGTTTGAGGCCAGGGCGTCCGGCGCCGCATCTCACCTGGACTTCGGGCTCTGTTGGGACCTTGGCGTGAAGAGAAGATAACGACCGCATCGTGGCTAGAGGGTCTTTGCCTTTGTTTCAAGTGCATGTACACCGCACAGCAGAAGCCGAATGTGCAAACATGGTGGCAAGCTGTAAATCGGACATGCGCTGAGTCCATAGCCCACTGTGGTCACACCGAAGATTCGTCGTTTCCGGCCCCGCCTCATCAGAAGCGATATATATCTCCAGCAAAGGCTGGTCGCAGAGACCGATTGTGGAGAACCCTTTTCCTCGACGTTCTCTGCAGTCGTTCGCTTCGGCACGCACGTTCTCGGCCGAAAAAATCGATTGCTGTTTCGACTGCTCCTTCCTCAAAAGTGTGTTCTTGGGAATGTCGTCGTAGGTGTCGGTGCATCGATCGTCGGTCTATCGGCGGTTGAGCATATGTGCAGCAATTACCTGCAGACACTTTCCTTTGTACTTTCAATTACCTGCAGACACTTTCCTTTGTACTTTCAATTCTCATCATTTATACCCACTGGTTTTCTCCAAGATGTTCGACGGTGTGCGCGCTGCCTGACTCTCGAGGGGAGCATCCTGTGTCGCGGAGTCTCAGTGCCTTTGCGGACCAAAACCCCCCTTTTTCTCGTCTTTTGCATTTCCGTGTTTGAACTCGCTGCCTTTTCGTTCGCTTCTGCTGCTCATGCTGGGTGTGTGTCGAGCGTTTTGCCGATTCAGGGAGTCGACAAACGGAAAACGGACAGACACTTCGCTGGAAAGGCTTCGCGCGTCACTCACGCTTCGCCTGCGGTCGCCACGTCCGATCCACCCCGTGGGGATCGGGATCGTTCAACAGCCCCGTTTCGCGTCTTCTCTGCGAAGACGCTTTGTGGGGGGCAAGGGACTGGTAGTAGCGCAGCAGCGCCAGAGAGCTATCAAAGACATCGACAAACTTCGCCGAGGCGTCCAAGTCCTTCTGGAACGGCGCCTGCGGATGAAACAGCGGGAGGCCAAACAGAAGAAAGAGAAGAACCTTTTAGGAGGAACGTCGAGGAAGCAACGAACTTCATGTGTCGATACAATACCAGGCGGATGCGCTGCGCGTTACACACGTTTAAGCATCTTTACGACGGAAAACCGTGCCTCAACGGGTTGGGCTCACTGGGGGGATTCCAGGGGTGATACACACGTGGACTCGACGCCTCCCTCTGCATGATTCTACAAATAGATGCAAAAGTATCTTGTTCGTTCCCATCGCATCTTGAACATGATTGTGCGGCCAAACGGACGCACTGAGGTATCCAAATGTTCCTATGTCCGCACGCTTTTGTGAGAAGACCTGCACACCTCAGCGATGGCTGCAGCGAGTTGCCCAGCGGGGCGCGAAAGGCCGATTTGGTTCACTGCTTGGACGACGGAGTTCACGTCAAACAGCAGAGGCTCAGGGATCGAACTTCCCCCGGGAAAGAGAGACTGCAATGTTGCGTTGTGCAGGGGAAACACCTCGACGGGTTCGTCGTCGCTTTCATCTGCAGGTGAGAAAACGGAGCGGGGGTTCACAAAGGCCCAAGAAAACAGATATTCACATACGAGCATGCACAGCGAGGCGACAACGTGAGAGCCCTAGGAGGAGGAAGGCGTGACTGCGAGTCTCGGTCCACGATCCATTTGCTATAGGCATTCACACATGATACTTGTCTGCCTCTCTACATATAGACGTAGGTGTCTACACCTTTGCACCATTTCGGCGCACGTTCGTAAACCTTGTATTCCGGTGCACTTTATGTCAGGAAAGCTGGAAGCAGCCGTGTAGGCACAGGCAAGACCGACTTTTGTTTCGTCTGTCATCCGCGTTCCCCTTTCTCTCGTGCGTCGACGGCCAGAAAGTCACCGATACACGTCACTGTGTTTCCCGCAGGCGTCTCTTTTCCACAAGCTTTGGAACCCCAGCGTCTATTGAGAACATTGCCTACCGTGGATTTCTGAGAGAGCGTTTACGAATCCATGCACGACACCCCGCCTCTGTGTTGCGTTTTAAAATCTGTCAAGGCATATGAATTCTGTTGCCTCCTTCCTTCCCGTCTCCCCTAACCCTACAAAGCGATACGAACAGTGAACGTTTCTCTTGATCTTCCTCCTCAGGGGTTTCAGCCGTCTTGTCTCATCCCATCGCGGTGACGATGCAAAAACAGTCGACTTGCCTCTATTGTTTGAATCGTCACTGGAGCTGGCTTTATCGTTTGTGTCCTTGCTGACCTTCCTCGGCGCAACGTCTCTGCCTTTAAAGACAGAGTAAATCAGATTTCTATGTCGACTGCCCTCGCTCGCCATCGACGACTCGCGCTGAGACCGTGGCGAGGCGGAGAGCCGCATCGTGCGCCGAGGGGCCATCGAAATGCGGACGGTACTTCTCTTTTTTTTCTCCGCGTGAGCACCCTCTCCGCGCTTGCCATAATTTTGTTGCAGAAGCTCGATCTTGCCGTGAGAGGGAATAAACAGAGACTTCCGGACGGTTCCAGCAGCCTCTTTGCCGCGGTCAGACTGAGGCGAGGGTGAGATGGGCTCGCCAGGGATCGGATGAACTCCATCGTCTTCACTCTCACTGTCTTCTCTGAGACAGCAAGCAACTCACACAGTCTCCTCACATACACAGTGACGCACGTACAGTGGACTATATGTATGTATAAATATATATATATATATATATATATATGCATATGTATATGAAGGGCTACTATCGCGAGAAGGCGACGAGCATAGGTGGGATGCGTATTCCCGGAGATACAGCAGAACGACTAGAATGTAGGACAGTGCTATAGCACATGAGGAAGCGCGCTTTTGATGTGGAGAACGCTTCAGAGAGACGACCTCCGAACAGAGAGGCCGTCTGTTTTTGCAAAGAACCTGTGTTTGCATGCGGTTGCGGTGTCCTACCCAAACGCAGCCTGCTTTTGCGTGTCCTCCGAAAAAAGTCTCGCGCATCCTCAGGGTTTGACAAGCGCATGCGGTGAGGCACTCGTTCCCTGGACGCTCCACGTTTTTGCAACAGCTACGTTATCAGGCATTTCTGCGTGCGACTCTATCGCCGAGTTGGCGAAAGCCGTACC
Source organism: Neospora caninum Liverpool (assembly GCF_000208865.1). Taxonomy (NCBI): domain Eukaryota; phylum Apicomplexa; class Conoidasida; order Eucoccidiorida; family Sarcocystidae; genus Neospora; species Neospora caninum. Next base: position 2,237,677 of record NC_018395.1, on the reverse strand, counting down.
GTTGTTCTTCGCGCAGCTGTCAATGTGCGTTGCTTACTCGTCAGACGCTTCAGAAGACCTGCCTCCCTCGACGTTGTCCAGCGCGCGCGCAAGGATTTGAACGAGCGCGTCTGTTCTGACAGGAACGACGAGTCTGAGGAGCATGGCACCGAGAGACGCAGGGGGTGGCTCACAAACCTAATGGATCCCAGACGCATTAAAGAGGACATTCCAGCGGAAGAAGCCCGAGAACCTCGACAGCAGGACGACGCTCTCCTTGCCAACAGACTCGAAGGCGCTGAACCCCGTAGCGGGGACTTGAGACGAACGCTCGCTATGTGCGACGGAACGAGGCCAGGCGGCAATACAGACGCGGGAGTGCTAAGGGGAAATGCATGCACTTCACTGCCGCATACACTTGTTGTGGAGAAGAATGATGGATACATACAAACAAGCATAAAACTATTTATAGAAATATACAGATATATGTGTATTGAGGGTGACACCAGAGGGACATATCATACCTAAATTCGTGCTATAGATCTATGTGTATACCAGATATATACAGACTGGTAGACGGGCGCAGAGATAGATCAGAGAGAGCTCTCTACCACTGATAGCTGAACCTCTCTATTTGCGCGAAAAACCTTCGGGGCGTGGCTCGACAGCAAAACAGCGGCGACGGGTGTCGAACACGTGAAACCGCCGCCTGCTTGGAGCCTCGGCCATCGAATCCCACGGCGCCAAGGGGGTTCGGCCTCTGCCGTTCTCTTTACGTCCGAAGATGTACGGGCGTACTTGATGACATCGTCGGGGAGCGGGTCTTCGTGTTCCACGTTTTCCTTGCCATCTTGGGCGCGGCTGTCGCCTTGAGAAGAAACGAAAACTTTGACGAGAGGAAGCGCGCCAGCAGCTCCTGCGCGAGCCGCCGCCGCCGCCTCCTGAGCCTCTTTGAAGATCTCTGTGGAACTGAGAGGACGCGACGACGGATCGGCAGGGTCAGCAGAGAGTTTGACGAAATCCCCAAGGATGAAGGCCAGCGACAACGCCCTGGGGTCCTGGAGACACCGACGAGAAAGCAGAGCACTAAAGCACGCCGCACGTCCCGTAGGGAAGTCAAAAATCCTGGAAGCCTGCCTATATAGCTGAACAACCGTGAGCGAGGGCATCTCAGAGGAGAACTTCGCCATGATTTGCGCCCGTTTTTGCCTTCCGCTTACAGTCTCTAGCGCTTCACGCAGATGCCGCAAACAGTAGCAGGTGGTGAACTGGAGCCCGACGTCGTTGCAGAGGAACTGAAGCGCACGGGACGTCTCCGGGGTCAACCCTAGCCAGAGAATGCGTTGCCGCTGGCGAGAGAACGATCGGAAGCCTCGGTGGAAGTCGAGGAGGCGAAAGCGTGCGCGCGTCCGAATTTGGAAAGATACAAATGTCCCTCGAGACGGCGACGAAAGAATCTGCATGGTGCCGCCCATGGTTTGCAGGAGCTTCGCCGTGCACAGCATGCGCAGGCCGTGCCCAGACCTGGAAAGCGTCAACAAAGGAAAGGCGCGCCGAGCAGCACGAGGGCGCATGCGTCTTTCCGGCGAAAAAGGCAGAAAACGGGTCTTTGACTAGGGAAAGCCGAACTCAGGCAAAAACACGGCAGTATTCCGGCACGCAGGCGCAGGGCGTGGGACCAGACCTGGAGCGAGTATCGGCGACAGCCGCGCCGACGGAGGTTCCGTTCGAGGCCTTGCCAGCAGAGGTTTTGCCGCGAAGGAAGAGACAAGGCGAGGTGGCCTCAGGGGCTGTGTGTGTTTGCTCCACTGCAGATACTTGCTGCAAACCAAGGATTTGTGACCAGCGAGATTTGGGGAAGGGCCCTCTTCTACGCGGTGTCTGTTTGCAAAACTCCGAAGCAGATGCAGTTGTCTGGAGATCTCCTCTCCTCTCTTCCGCATTGGCGAAAGAGCGACCTGGAAAAACTGCGGCTAGACGAACGCACTCGAGGGGGGACGTACCTCTTGAGGAGACTCTTGGGATGGCCGAGATCCTGCGCTTCGCGGTTGTCCATGTACACCCCATGGCCTTTAACCTGCGGAAAAACGATGCAGGGATGAGCGAAGAGGGAGCGTTTGTGCTAAAGAAAGCGACTGCGTTGGAAAGGCCGCGAGTTCATCGTTTCGCTGCGACAGGAGTTTCTAGCCTTTCTCCGGACCGCCACGCGACGCCTTTTGCCGCTCTCAACTCAAGCGATCTACGACTTTTACAACCCTCTGTCTCTATTCCAAGGTACCTACACATGCACCTGTGGAGAGAGACACACGGAAGTCGACAAGTAAGCTGGCCAGGAGATAACGGAGCCCACAAGCAGAGGTATATCCACATGAATGTAGAGATACACCGACCGAGACATATACACAGATTTGAGGGAAGGTATAGGCGGGACCAGAGACGCTCCCATGAAGAGACGGGCCAAAACGCACAAACGTATATAAACACATATATATATATATATATATATATACGTATACGCATATATATAGATGCAGATATAGATATACATGCAAGCAGATGGATATATACATCGGGGTGTGGAGCCGACGGCTAGACGCACGGATGAGCAGACGGAAGAGGGAGGCACTGCGAAAGTCGAAACCCTGGACATGTGTTGACAATATGCGGCAAAGTACTGACTTCAAAGTGAATGTCAAAACCACGAAATTCTTCCAGAGAATCTCCCGGGCGGGATGCAGATGCGTTCGCGTTGACGAAGACGTCGACGCCTCGGCCCTTCTCAAGAGTATGGTCAACAACAAAGGAGAGAACCTGCAAACCGAAGGAAAGAAAAGCCGCATTGCCGCGAAATAACTCGCGAACTCGATGGCAGTCGCTGTCCACTCAGCTGTACCAAAACCGCTACAGTGTTCAGGGCGAACGTACATTTGTGGATAGGCACGTCTGTAACTTAACGGCTGGCTCTCTCCGCGACCGGGTTTCTGTTGCGTTTGCGGTTTTAGGAATTACTCAATACGGAGTACCGTATCTAGCCAAGGGGACTGATAGGAACACATCTGCCTATATCCACTGTATGTACGTGCACATAAATCCTTCTCTATGGTAGAAGCTATCATAGCATGTATAGAGATACTAATAGTGAGATTCATATATAGCCACTACGCGTTTTATGCCCACGATGAGTTATGTGTCGTTGCGACAGAAGCGAGGCCCGCGCAGCAGCTAACCAGTTTCGGGAGTTTTGAACGCCCCCGACTCAGATGCGATCGAGAAAGACACCGATTTCCGTTTCCTCTCATGCTCGCACCTTGGTCAAAATCGTCCGGAGCTTATGCGAGTCAGCCATAGCGACCGAGGGACACCCAGCCCCAAATGTGCATGTGACTGGAACACCCCGAGCCTCAGTTTTTGAAGAGAAGATCTCTAAGCAGTCTTCGACAACTGCTCGGATATTGGTTTCTTCAGTGCCAAGCTGTGACGGCACACAGCGAAAGGAAACGCACGTAAGTCCTGAGAAGCGGAGACAAGGCCTCCGTGAGAGGGAAGAGCATTGGAAAACAAATCGAGCGCCACTCTCAGAAGCCATCTGCAAGTCTCCCTGTAGCAGTCCCTGCATGCATCTGCGACACGCAGCACGGCGTTCACTTTTTCACCTTGGGGAGACATGCAGACTTATATATATATATATATATGTATATGCATGTGAGAGACGGAGCAATAGATAGAGATTATATCTGCATATGTGGATGCACGTTTTTGTTTCCTGATCGACTGATGCATAGAGGTGTATATGTAGGTAGGTATGCATGTACGCGTCTTCCGGGATTCGTTGTACCTGGGGGACTTCGATTTCCGAGGACAAACAACTGATGGCGTTGACTGTCGCAGCCTCTGTATCGACAACACACTTTTCCATCACTTTCAGGACTTTTTGGTGGTAAGGCGTCAAGGCAGAAGAGGCGCCCAAGAGAGCAGCCACGCCGTTCAAGACGTGCAGAGCGGCAGTTACGCGGTACTCGAACAGCGCATGCATGAAGTCGGCCATCTCGTCGATTTTCGACCGCAGTTCTTCGACAGACTCGAAGAACGCCTTTTGGCAGCTCTCGAAGGCCTTCTGTAATCTCCCTTCGCAGAGGCAAGCGCAAAAATCCGGCCAGAGGAAGGCCAACAGAGGTGCATCGCAAACACCGTCTTCGGCTGTACACGGCCAACTCTGTGACGGCTGAACACGGCCAAGCGTGAGCACGAGAGCTGGAAATAACACTTTGCAGCGTCCTGCACTGCTTGCGGCAGTAAGCCGGAAACGGACGACGCCACGAAAGGCCGTCGCACTGAGGCATCAAAGGAGATCCTTGCACTTGACCCCACCGTCGATATGGCCATTCGCATCGCAGCAACCGATTCCATTCATGTTGGCATATAGCCGTTCCTTGCTTTCCACATATATATATATATATATATATATATGTCCCGTGTATATTCACGTGTATGTATGTATGTATGTATGTATGTATGTATGTATGTAGGTATGTATATAAGGCGTGACCAGTGAACCCTCCATGAGCGTAGGTCTGCGTATAACCACGCATGTGCGTAGGTATCTCGATATACGTGTAAGAGTAGCGCTCGCCTTGTATATGGACGAGGAGTCTCTTGTAGTACCCACTTCACGCGTTTCCAAATGGTTTGTGCGGCTATGCTTCCCACTTCCCGTGCAGTCCACGGCAGCTTTCGTTTTTCCTTACGGGCGAAGACGATGATGGCGATGAGGAATCCGACGAGAGCGCTCGACAGGACGACCGCAGTTGCGCCAGCGCACCAGATTGGGATCTCCCACTTCCATTCGTTCGCCACGTCTGCCGTCAAGTTGTTCAGTTTAGTGAGGTAGCTTTGGACAGCGGCTTTTACTTTTGCGTGTTCACGTGCAGTGAAGAAGAGGAACGACATCGGACCCGTGACTTCTGGCCATGTGCCAGGGAGGCGATTGACAATGACGGCGTTCAGGACTTCCGTGAGATGGAGTCTGTCTTCTAGGACCATCGCCATCATTGTGTTGTAGAATTTTGTGTCGATCCTGCGGAGCTGAGAAAGGAGCGTTTTCAGCGGGCACGGCTGTTTGCCCCCCTGAGACGTTTGGTCCGGGCTGACGCATTTTGACGAGGTCGAGGCCGCGAGGTCGGCGCTGCGGAGGATTTCCAGCGCTGAGAGAATCGTGTTTGCTCCGCGGACAAAGCGAGTTTGCACGGCGAATACGAGTTCGGGTGTGATGACGGCTGCTTCGGCGAAAGGCCGCGTGTCGACAGAAAAGGACCACTGGGCTGTCGCCTCAGCGACGTCCAGCTTCATGGTGATGTTTCGGACTGCAGCGGCTTCTTGGTCCAGCTGGCCGAGAGTATCCATCACCAGGTTTTTCCTCGCAATGAAGTAAAAACTGGAAGACGTCGTGATAAGGATGGCGACGAGCAGAAGAATGAAGGAGACCCAGTGAGCGGTTTCCAGTCGCCCGCCGTTTTCCGTGACTGCATCGGCATATGTGTGATACATGGCGTAGGTTTTCTCCTGGTGCGTTGTCTTCAGAGCGGTCGTTGAGTTGTGCGTCGATCCGAGGTGAATGGAACCCATACGCATCGACTTCTGACCTAACACGCCTCCGGGGACACTCAAGGGGTTCAGGCCGCCGTGGACGGTTCGTCGACTCCCCGCCAGCGGCGAGGAAACCGCGAACATTCCGCCAGATACCGGTTTGCTTTTTGAAGCCACCATTGTCTTCGTCAGCGGTTCACTCTCGAGCTCCCTCAGGCTGTTGGCAGCGCGTTATCTCACGTTTTTTACTTCATTTCGCCGTTCTGCTCTTCGTGGCAAACCCACGGAAGTCGGACACTCACACCGGTGCGACTCTCGTAATCCGCTCTTCGCGGGAGTCGCGTATTATATGCACTCAGCTGTCCGCTTCTTGACGCAGATGCAAAAACCAGGGGGGTCTACACTTTGCTTTCCATTGCGTTATTCCGGTAGAAATGCCGCCTCTCTGCTCGTGCGTTTCGAGTTCCTTTTCACCTTTGGCAAAAACGCCAACGCCCTGAAGGCTGTTCTCAGAGGGGACAAAGACTTAAGGACTAGTCGTTGCGTACCCGAGAGCACTCGGAGATGAAACCGAACAGCTCTACTAATGTCTGAAGGTATCTAGCACAAAAAGTAGGGAACGTCGCTTTCTCAGTGTCTTTGTCCCGGCAAAGACACACCACCGCTTGCCTGGTGCGCACTTCGCTTCCTTATTCCTTCTTTTCCTCCAGCAAAAAGAAAAGAGCCAAACCCCGAGGGAACTAAATTGGGTTCACGACCGAGTGCCAAGCATCACCTAACTACGCTCTCCCCCGTGAAGGGTACTCTCAAGAGATGCGTCAACCCTGGACGAGGCTACTTGTCTCTCGGTACAGGCAACGTAAACAAGCAAATGCTCTTATGAAATGTTTTCTCCGCTTCTTGCGTCGTCTTAGGTGACGCCAGGGATGTTTTCATGCGGGACCGGACAAGCGATTGACGGAAAACTGGTTTCACTCCACAACCATAAAGGTGGGCCGGCCATGATGCCCTATGCGGAACCACCAAAGCAACTTACGCGAAGCAGGAACTGTACATGCTTTTGGCCTTACACAAGAGATGCAGGTTCGTGAAAGAAAGAAAACGAAATTCAAAGTTAACGAAATGTCGATTTTCATTCCAGGCGGAACCACATCCGCGCAGAGGAGGGCCAGCCTATTTCTACTGACCATTTGCAGGAGGGAAATGCGGACTCTTTGGGTTCCCGAAAATAGACAGATTCGCCACCAGTTCCGAATTCATCCGTTCTCTCTCTTTCTCGGAAGGGAAGGCATTTCTGAAAACATTTACTGCTTCCACATCTGGATGAGGATAAACGTCAAGTAACACCGGTAAGCGTGTCCTGAGTTGACGGGTCTCTTGGGCACAGGCTTCAATCATCTAGGCCAGGAGATGCGTATGACCGTCTCCAATTTCTTTCTCGGTAGACAGTGATTCAACTGTTACGGCCAGAAAAACCTGGCCATTCGCGCAGACGCTGATGAGGAATGAAGGGAGGTATTGCCGCTACTCGACAAACGGCCGTTTCTGCTGCTGCGGAAGGTGAAGGAGGAAACTGCGTATCCCTCCAAGTCCTGTCGCACCGCTACGGGGACGTTCTGGTTCCAGGAGCATCTCGTATTGATGTGCATTTCCGCCAGTTTCTGTTCAAAGATTCTACTGGCTCCCGGGTGTTCTCGCGCAAAACCCCGATATCGTGGCTGCATGTGTATGATCGGCCTCTATAGCTTTTCTGCCGTTCTGTCGAGAAGAAATCTTTCGTTCCACAGACACACAACCAGGCGAGAAGCTGCGAGACGACACGGTTATATTTGTCTCAGCTACGGAACCGCTTTTCGAGGGACTTCCACGCACGTTTGAGAAAGGACTGGTCAGCCCGTCCAGGAAGATGCCTCGCACGGGAAAAGCAGGGAGCATGCGTGTCTGTGAAGCAACGGATTTCGTGCACAGAGAGGGAAGTCCGCCTTTTGTACAATAATGGGTGAACCAAGGAGTTGTCTGGTGGACGGCAATCAAAAGATGCCGTACACACGGCTTCCGTCAAACGTGACGAGTACAGTTTTGGATATTTTTTGAGGAAAGGGCCTGCTCACCGCAGTGCACAGAGGTGATGAACGCGAGTTTCCAGTCGTTTTCTATTCACGACGAACATGCACCTTCTCAATTCCAGTTCCATACGTTTACCTAACTCCTTCGCTTTAACAGTTCATTTAATCAAAAGAAGAGAGGCCTTTGATCGAGCGAAATGACCATTTTCTCTCCACGAGCAGCGAGGCAAAGCACTCAACGAGTCAAGACTAGTATGGGTTACGCTGCCGATCAAAGGCAAAACAAATTTTGAATGTCCATGAAATAGTGTGCAGCAGCTAAAGTGTAAAATTTAGTAGTTTTCTGCATGCTGCCGAACTCACCGTACGAAACCTGCAAGCCGGTGTCACTCCTCAGTGAACCCAATAAATCCAGATCACCAGTCATATATCTACATGTGTAAACTCGGTTGTTTTTTTCTGACTCTGCCGCTTCAAGCAGCATCAACGGATGGTGCGTTTTCGCGTCTCTGTCCTTCGTGACCCAGGGCAGATCTGTCATGTACCGTCGCTTAACGGGGCCTTACCAGCAGGGCAGGTCGCCAAGTCGGTTGATTGATAGATGCATCTCTATATCTGTACACGTCCTTTTCTGGGTGAGCCCCGTTCTCGTAGTCAGTTGTCATCTGCTGTACAGATAGTCCGGAACCCTCGTTTCTACTGTTCCACAGGTTAGGATTGCCTCGATTCTTTCTTCCCCAGTTCCCGGCTCTTCAATGTTTTCCCTAAGGCCTTCTCCCTGGCTGCCTCCGTTGTTGAAGCCTCTTGGAAGAAACACTTTCTTCTGTTTTTCGCCTGTTGGCCTGCTGCCTTGTGTCGTACCTCTTGCTTGTCGTGACCCCCAACGGATAAAAAGATCTTCATGATTAATTTCTGTTTCTTCCTCATGGTCATGTAGCGTTTCTCTCGGGTCGCTCCTCTCGTCAGCAGTGTCACATCGTTTAATCGCATCAGCGTATCATGTGGAAATCGTCTTTCCCTGCTTACCGTCGTACCCAGCTCGTTTGGTGTTGGGTTTTCTCGTGCACAGTGAATGCGCCCATTGTCTCTCCTCTCTCTGAAGAACTCGCAGTTCCCCTAACCGCATCCTTTGGTCGGCAACACAGGTTACTCCTCTGATACTGTTCGAAGCGGCCGGTGGGTCACTTCTTCCAAGAGCAGAAAACACGAAACGTTGATTTAAGGTGACTCTCGTGTACCGCGGGTGTACTGCCTCAAAACAAGAAAAACTCAGGCACTCTTCCTCCTTTTCGACTCCCAGAGAAGACGGAAGAGCATGCATGGCAGAATTACTAGAAAACAAATGGTAGGGCTCCCTGTTCTTTGCGCGAGTCTTCATGGCCAAAAGCTGCAGTTACATCCAGCTCGGTGGGTTCTCCTTCATCCGCAGCCACATCCTTGCAAGGGGGAGAGCTAAACAAATTCTAGAACTGTAGACGGGGAGAAAGTTTTTTTGTGCATGATTGGTGAATTGCATACGCGGTTATAACTGAAGGTCGATAGCGCATTAAATAAGCAGATTGAGACATCTTGCCCCCCGTCGCGGCGACAAGTCACGCTTGCAATTCCAGAAAACGTAAATACTACCTGGCTACAAGCATATGCCCTTGCATGTGGTGAATGTGTGTGATGGCACGCACATGTGTGTGCACACCGCACCAGGTATATGTATCACGGTTTAACGCCTCGAAACGCATTGGGTACCTGCATTCCCGCCGTCCATCTGCAAAGGCAGATCCTCCGGCTGCTCTGATGCATTTACCTCTTCCCGGGTATTCCGCAGTGACCAAACAGGAAGCGAAGCACTTGGTTCGCCGAGTACCCGTCAGAGCCCTCGTCGCCTCCAGCATGAAGGCCTCGCACCTGCACAGGGCATCCGCTCGCGGGCCGTCGCCTGCGGGCGGCGAGAACGGGCGTCACCGATCTACACAAATTGGTCCGCTACGGCGTCAATCTGTCGCTCCAGGCGGGGCGAAGAGGAGCACAATGTCGGGGTTCTTGAAGGCCGAAGTTGCCCCAGGAAGCGGTAAGGGCGCATGGCGCCTTTCCTACCTCATTCGCGTTTCTCCGTGACAAAGGCACCACCAGGAAGAATCGTCGACACACACCGCATCAGCACCGGAAACCCCAGCGCGGCCCGGTTTGTTGTTGACCTCTATCTTGCCTGAGAACAGTGGAACTGACCCGGATTGAGATGCGCCTCCGCGCGAGGGGAGAGACATCGTAGTTCCAGAAGAAAACCCGAATGAGGAAACTGCTTGCTGGCCGGATGCCGGTCCTCTCCACGCGCCGCCGTCGATGGGAACGGCGCGACCGGGTGACCGGCTGAGGCGGGGCGCGAGCGTGAGATGGACAAGGACACACACGCTGCAGGCTTCTTGATCTACCGATTGTTTTACGGCGTCATCAAGCCCATGCACTTTACAACAAGTATCTCCGTGCATCCTGATGAGTTTCCTTCGTTTCAGAACGTCGCGATTCCGCACGCATTAAAGACTCAGACATTTCGAGAACGCGGGGACTCCTCCACCACCTAGGAATCGTTCGCTCTTGCCTCTCGAGTGTAGAGCTTCTCCTGAACTGTGTCCCTGAGTGCTCAGAAGCGCAAGACTTGGAAGCTACGCAGAGGCGCCTGAGACGCGCCCACAGGCGGACGATGTTGCCGACCTGGCTTTTGACGGGGCTGACCCTCGCCTACGTTCTGTTCGAGGGAGGGCGTTTGCTCTACGAGACGACGTTGCAGCAGTGGTCGGAGGAGGCTATTTTGCACATCGATAAGGAAATCTTTTTCCTCCACGACTTCGCCGCTGGATTTTATTCTCTCGCCGAGCAACTGACTAGCGACTATTGCTTCTTGAACTTCATGGACGCACGAGACCCGCCGATTGCGCCCACAGCCACGCGGGAACAAATCCACGCGCTAGTCAGTGTCTACGCCCCGTCGTTCTGCTCCTGGATCAAAGATTTGTACTTCTTCGAAGAGCCGATCCCAGGCACCTCGGACTCGTCGACCGCTCAGCTGCTGAACACGACCTATGTCTGTGGAGAGCGCTTTGCCGACTTGGTGCGGCGAATCAACGGCGACATGATGGACCTCGTGCACAATTACACCATAGTCAAGATGCAACTCATTGAAATGCTCGTGCCTCTCGTGGAGAATCCGAACTGGTCGCCTCATCTGTTATGCGACTTGGACTTCTCCGCTGAGGACCTATGGACTTGTTCGAACGGGCTCAGCGCCCTCGAACAACTGAGGAACCAGCTGTCGGGTAAGACAGGAGCGGCTCCCACGGCGGGGACAGGCACTGCTGCTCGGAGTTCCTCGTGCGAGTACGCGTCAAACGCCTCGCCGCACGAACGTTTGTCGAGCCTCCTGCCCTGCAGGAATGGTGCAGGACTGGCAAGGGCAAACCTGCGACCAGCAGATATCCATTGAACGTCCTGCGCATGCAAATCTGGAGACAGAAGTGGTATCACGTCTGAAGTCTACTCAGTGTTCATCCTGTGAACGACGAGAGGAAGTGCGCCCTCGCATCCGTTCATTCTCCTCCCAGGCCTACCGGGATTCAGGTGTGTGTTGCGGTCTACGTATGTCCGCCGCTAAGGAGGACCACCTATCTGGAACCGTGTAGATCGCAAGACGAGAAAAGGGACTGCAAAGTTTCTTGCACCCGTCCACCTCCGCAGTCGAGACGCGTCACGTTTCATTTGGCACGACGGGCGAACAAACGGTTTGTCGACTTGTGCAGCCGTCTCTTGTTTGTCGCGCGTCGTCCCTGCTTTCGCTGCCACGGCAGGATATCTGGGCAGGGAATGGCATCTCTACTCTCCGATTCTCAGCATCGTCATTGTCTTCATCTTGGCCACGCTCTTCTTTGCCAGGCGGCATGCATTCAAAGGCGTCTTCCACGCACGCTTCGAATGCTTGTGGGCGATGCTCCAACAAATCGATCAGGTTCGTCTCCAGCGCCGCGTCGAGAAACAGTCACATTTTCTACCTCGGAGACAGGCCTCGCCTCTGTCCTTTCGTCGCCTAGAATGTTCACGGGTGCCTGACGCTGCAGCCAAGCACATACGTTCTATCTACGGACCTCTGTACAAATGCACATATATATATATATGAATATATATATATATATATATATATATATACATCGGTGGACATGTTGGCAAATAAAGCGAGATAGTGAAATGCTGGGTGTGCGGAGGTTGTTGACGCGCTTGACAGCGGTGGCGCCGCAGTGTTTATATCTGCGACAGACTTTGTTCCGTCTGCTCTTTAAGTAGAAGCTTTCTGCTCCGAGAGAGGACTGGGTTTGCAGGTTCTCCAGCGAAGACTCGAGAACATGGTGGTGATTATGCAGTCGGTCATTGACGACCGCATGATTGGGAGGCTGAAAGTCGTCTCCGGCATTCAGAGTTTGCTTCTGTCCTCAGAGTCTCCGGTGAGTCTGTGAGCAGCTAGACCCTCTCCTCGCCAACGAACAAACGCACGATTTTTTTCTTTTTACCGAGACTTAAGGACCAAAGAGGGAAAGAAAAGAGTCGTCGATCTCCAACGAGATAGAGAAGCGAAAAGGAAGTCCTTCTCGGATAAGGCTGAGACGCCTCGCTGTGCAACCCCCGCTTGCTCCGGGCCCTGAGGGCCGGCCGGGGTCGGCGAGGCCTCAGCAGGCTCTCGTCCCGACTTCAAAAAGAAGGCGCCGAAACAGCCAAACTGGAAATGATGCAAAGGAACCCTCTCCCTTGCGTCTGCTGCCGCGTCTCCGCTCCGATCTGACCTGGAACTGACACCGAGACTGCTGTTGTGTGGCAAAACGGAGAAGAGAAGTGAAGTCGTTCCTAGCGTGGGGTCTTCAAGAGGGAAGAAGGCGGCACGCGGAGAAGACAAACTCTCCCTGGTGCTCGACGCCACAGAGTTCAAATCGCTCTGCGCGACAGCTCCTTTGTGTTCTCTGATGGATTTCCTCTTGTCTGTTCCAGTCTCTCGTTCTCCTCTCTTCCGCTTTCGCCCTCGTCTTTGTCTCTGTGGTTCGCACCCTCGTCCTCGGTGGTCCTGCGTGTCGACGCGCTCCGTAGGCTGTGATGCGTCAGTTTTACCGGGTCATGGAGCACTGCACTTTTGACCTAATCGAAGGTCTGAGCCTGGCCTCCCAGTACGTTAAACTGGAGATGCAATCCTCCACCGAAAGCCGAGAAATGGTCAACATTCGCCTCATGCTGGACGGCTGTATCCAAGTGTACAAGAACGAGACGCGAGCAAATGGTGAGAGGCCTGGCCCGCCCGGAGACCCGTTCGTCGACTTGCGTGCCGAGAGGAATATCTCCTCCACAGAAACGCGTCCGTCTGCGCACGCGCTTCTGTTCTCCGCACGGCCCCCATACGTGTCTAAGCTGGGGTATGCCTCGGTCTGCATGTTTGAATCTGGCCGAGAGTCCCACCTTTGTGTTCGCTCGCGCTTTTGCTCGTCTCGGTTTCCTCCCTTTCCCGCCACAGGCACCTCGATCACTTGCTGCTACGCCCCCACGGTGCCCACCGCCCTCGCGATGGACAAGCTGAGGCTGAGGACGGTGTTGCTGCAGGTTCTGCGTTTCGCGCTCCTGGAAGGAAAAGTCTTGCATGCGGAAGTGAAGCTTACGGCGAAGAAAGTGTTCCTCGGAAAAACCCCGCCCCCTATCGAGACAGAGAAGCGAAACGACCTGAAAAACTTCGACACTCAGGTAAACCGGACTCCCGAGGAGTCGGCAGCGTGGTCTGGAGCGTGAACCATCTGTGGCGTGCAGGCATCCTCGAGGCGCGCCAGTGAATCAACAAAAACCTTGGATGATAGAATGCCTTCTATCGCATTATAAGGAGATTTGCCCTGGCGTGCCTAGGGACCAGGAGGCGACAGCGCAAAGGTGAAGCCGGATGAGAAGGAAAAACAAGCCGATGTGCCTCCTCACTGCTGTGCTGTCGTTTCTCGCTTCTTAGATCAGCATCAAATGCAAAATGGAAGGCGCTATAACCTTCACGGCGTCCGAACTCCTCGATTCGGCTTACCTCCGCGTGAGGCGAGGAAGGGGCATTGCCTTCATCTACGCGCGAAAGGTGCTTCGGGAACTGAATGGTGACATCACCATCACGACAACCGACAACAACGAAGTGATCTACGACCTCTACTTCCAAGCCATGGGTCGGTTCCACGTAAGCCGTTCGCACGCACCTCCTGGCTGTGTGGGCGAAAATAAGGGGCTCTTTAAAATCGCTATGCGCAACACAAGCGGAGCCCACAGCGGAGATGAGGTCGACAGACGGCGAAGAACGCGTTTTGAGTGTCAGTTCTCTGCGCTGGAAAGACAAGCTCTTCTCTTTCGCCCTCGCCTCCTCGTCGGCATATGGAGGTCTCAGCTGCCTCCCGCTCGGTGGCAAGCGAAAGAATCCAACGCAACCCCGAGAGTCTGTGGCAGAATGCATTTCCCTGTTTTTCGTTTTGTTTTCTTCCCGTTTTCCCGTCTCGCGGTTCCGCAGGTGAAGGACTTCCATGTCGCGTTTGGCACTGTGAAGAACGCGGTGGCGCTGACCATGAATGTCCAGCAAGCGAAGGGATACTCACAGTTGACGGCTGTTGCGGACTTGGTCGGCGTGAAGGTGATTCACGTGAACTCCGTCGCCGAAGCAGCCGAGCAAATGCTCTCGAATCGAGGCCACCGCATCGTCGCCGTCTTCTTCCGGGATCCCGGAGGTCTGTTCCGCACGCAACTGAGCTCGGCGCTGCCCCAGGGCGGCTCTCGCCACATCCCCCTCGTGGAAGTTGTGGCCGAAGGAGATCTCTTGACCCGAGAACAACTGGAGGAATCGTTTCGTCTGCCGACTCCCGGCGACACACCAAGGGAGGTTGCCATCGAGATTTCAGACCGAGGAAGACGAGGATCCACCACTCAAGGCCGCTCACTTCTCAGGGGTCAGACTCTCTTCCTCCTCTTTCTAGTGGTTCGGTTCTTGTGCTTGTGGTGTACCTGCCAGTACATCCCCGCGTCGAGAAGTGTATATCAGCGCACCAACTCACACGCATCCGCATATATATGCATGTTTTTGTATGAAAACGTACGGGGAAATCAACGTTTATGAACCTATGCTCACAGCTATATGCATATATATATATATATATATTTATACGTATGTACAACGCCTGATTGCTTGCGCGTGACGCTTTTTCTCCACACCTACGCTCGTCCCGCCTGATTCCTGCAGACAGCCACGCCTTCCGGCAGTCGAAGATCGTCCCGATCGAGGAGCCACTGACCGCGTCGGATTGCGTCACTGCCATGGCCATTGGCGCCGCGTCCTTCATCGCGAATCGTCAAGGCTCGAAAGAGCTTCTCCGCAACCTTTCTTACGGACGGCGCTCGTTCTGGGATACGCTCGTGACAGCTTTTTCTACCAATATGACGCGGCTCGGAGTGAGTTAACACGGCCCCTCAGCCTTTGCGAACAGAGGCGCACACACGACTCCTGTGCGCTGTCGATGTTGCTCGAGACACCCCGGAACGCCGCGACTTCCTCAGACTTTTTGTGCGCGCGATGGACCCGGACGCGGACGGGGCGATGTGTGCATCGCTGCTCCCGCGCTGTGTTCAGTTCCTTTCGAGCCCGCGATTCTCCACTCTTCCCCGATCCTCGACCACGAACGTACCTGCTTCGTCGTCCTTGTCGACATCGGCCTCGCGCAATCTTTCGGAGTTGTGTCGTTTTCATCAGGACAGAAGTCCCGGTTTCAGCGTCCAATATGTGGATCACGACTTTGATGCATCCACCTCGATATCGCTAGTCTTACGAACCACGTTTCACAAACACACGCAGTGAAAAGTCCTTTGAGTTCTTTCTCCAAACAAGGAACGTGACAGGCACTGTGGAGGACTGAAATAAACGACTAGGGCACACGGACTGGGGGCGCATAATGGCGTGGCAGATCCGAGTTCCGGAGTTTCCGTTCGACAACCCCCGATCGTCCTAAGATCGCCGTTCAGACTTCATTGCCTCGTTTAAGAGAGGCATACGGTAGAGCGGGATCGCTGGGTAGTCGCGCCTTCCTCACCAACTTTCGAGGTTCTGCTTCACTTTTTGCGTGCTCCAAATTCCCGTAGACGGGCGACTCCGCCGACAGCTTGAAGGCCTCCAGGTACCGAAGAAGGCGGGGTCCTGAAGCCATGTGATATATAGAGTAGAACAGGACACTGGACTGAACCTGCGATAGAGAAAAATGTCGGCGACATGCTGTACACGCACAACATCCATTTTCCTTTCCAATTTGTGCTTTTGATCCCTTTCCTGTCGATCTGCACAGCTGATTAAACTGGAGAGTCACCCCCGCCGGGGGACGAGAACTGTGCAGATCTCTTCGGGGAAGTGATCGCTCGCGTTTCCAGGCGTTTTTTCCCTCCGTCTTTGCTTGTCTTCCACAACAGAGAAGGCGAAAGTGGGTCCACACGGTTTGGCAGGAGGTCGAGCTCCATGCGTGGAAGCATGTACAACACTTTCACGGGAACGTCTACACAGGTAAAGGTTTTTTGTCACGTGTGCTCTGCGCATACGCGAATGGAGCGAAAGCCACAAGCTCCCCCTTATTTTTGGAGATGTAAATTCACTTCCTCATCACCTCGTACGGTAGCGCAAGTAGGGTCCGTACAGACAAGAGGCGCTTGCATATCATACGTATTTGCGCGGTCTCCACGTGGTACCGTTCCCACTCACGTCCTGGGTTGTCCTGAATAGGCGTAGACGACGCAGGAGAGACCAGCACACTTGTGCATGCATTTGAGAAGGAAGGGGTGTCTCTGGGCAACGCGCCTTTGGTAGCCGTACCACTGTTACGCGGCTCGGCGTCGCCTCTCGTAGCGCCGCTTTGAAGCGTGTGTATGCGTACACCCGGATCAGCAGTGAGGTGCGTAGCCACCCGCACGCGTCTGCTCTAGTTCTGCCTTTCTCATCGAGGACTTTCGGGACTCCCCTTTTTCTGCTGCGTGCCTCTTTGTCAAGATGTCAAATCATTCAAACAGCATGAGCTCGTTGGCTAGTCACGATTTGGAGAGGATCTCTGAGCCGCCCGTGGTGCGGTTCCATGACCCAGTCGCCGACAGGCTGTTTCGCCGAGTCTCGAATGTGCCCATACAAAACAAATATTACGCCTACTTTGTCGCCGGCAGAATCAACGAGGTTGGTTTCGCCACAAACGGTAAGTGTACGGTCACAGCTCGCCGCCAGAGCTGGCGAACAAGTGCGTGGAATCGCTGCCGACAACACGCATCCTTTCCTTCTGTCCGTTCCGCTGCGCTTGTGGGCTTCAAAAGACGGTCCTTTCCCGTGCGGTTTCCAAGCTGCAGATAGAGAGTGGCGCGAAAGCCAACATGGTGTGTCGGGCTATCGGGCGTTGTGCACGGGTGTTGGTGTTCGGATAGGTTCGGTTTTCCCTTGAAGCGTTTCCTGGCCGTAGATGTGCGTCGTTCTCGTCCGCTAAGCTTTCAAAAGACCCGTACGCATCGCCACAGGAATCTGCGCGCGCCGTCGTCCCCTGCCGTCTCGTCTTGGCCACGAACTCTCTTGGCGGTGCCAGGCGTGTGAACGTAGCGGTCCCAGGCATCCGGTTTTTGTGCGGGTTATGCGCGCCGGCACACACAAGACCTCCTGGTGTACCTCCTCCAGTAAAGAGAAGGACACAGCCAAGCGCAGCTCGTAGATCTCCTGGTCATGTGTGTTTATATGGCTAGCCATGTAGGAACCTAGCCAATTACAGACTATGACTACACTACTTGTAGGAGCAGCACGCGCAATCGTACACAAGACAGAAACAATGAACGCAACGCTCTGGGGCCCACCGAACCGGCCTCGCGACGGACCCCCTGCTTTTCTTGCTGTCTGCAGTCATCGATCTCTACAAGAATATGGTGCTGGACCAGCGTGTGTACAAGTTACCTGAGGAAAAGAACATGAGTTTCTACGAGTTAGCCCAGACCCGCGCCTATCTTTTCGAAAGTGGACAAGCAAATGAATGCCTAGGGGCAGATTACCACGAGGACTACTTGGGTGCGTCTGATCCATCTTACGTTCTCGGTCCATAAAAAATTCGAGAAGACAGATTCACAAACGCCGGAAGATATATGGGCTGTCTGAGAAAAGGATACAACTCAAGCTGCACATTTGACGACGCCCCCATACGCACCTATGCGTGCATATAGATATATAGGAAGTCTCGTGATAAAGGATAACACGGAGGAAGATGGCTATGCATAAAAAGATACAGTTTTAATAGATCAGCAAGGAGATGTACAATTGCGAGTCTCCCTGAGGTTGATCCCTCTTGTAGCCGTCGACGAATGCATGTCATCGGCCACGCATCGGATGTGTGTCGCACACCGGGACGTGCGCTATAGGCAAGCTTCTCGGAGCACAGATTGATCCGATGGATACTACCGCCTTGGTCAAAAAAGTCTACGAGGATTTCGAGGTGAAACCCGAAATCAAGGTCCCAGAAGAAGAAGAGACAAGTGGAAACGACGACGAACTGCCAACCGTGGAACGGGTGAGGCAGAAAATCTCTGTGCCTGTATATATCTTTACGTATATATATATATATATATATATATATGTATTCAGACATCTAATATATATATATATATATATATATATTGTATTTGCTTATGTGTGCATATGCTTGGTTACGATCTCTCCTATTACCTCTACATTTCGAAATGTTCCTCTAGTGACAGTCGGAGCGACAGATGTTAGCTGGCCGAAGGCGGTCCTTGGACGGTATGCTGTGGCAAGGGGAAGACCTAGAGGGTTACGAGGCTTTTTGGTTCCGCGAAAAACTGGAAATGTCTCCGATGCACATTACCAAGAAGGTAACCTGACAAATCCCAGTGCAGAAAGGTTCCCGCAAGGATGAACTGTAAGCGTGATTGCGTGCTGGTATGTATGCAAATGCGGAGTTGTGCATACGGAAGTGAGGGATGCTGACACGGGCGCATTTCGAGCTGTAGAAAGAGAACGAAACATTGAAGGAGAGAGGCAGTGGAACGGATTCACAACCGGAGAGACAGAGTTACCTAGAGAGATGCGAAGGCGTACAGCTGGATTTTCAGGGGGGTGGAATGGAAATCCAAAGAACTGGTTCGTCTGTGGAGACCGAAAGCTGTGTCACTTACGTCACCTCGGTTCTGTCTGCTGTGAAGCAAACTGGGAACCCCAAAGATTGCGGCGGCGCTTTCTGCCTTCTTCTTTTACGCGTCAGACAATGGAGGAGTACAAATGGGGCAACATCCCTGAATACACAGTGCCGAACTGTATCACGACGAGTGTTGCAAGGTGAGCTGGAACCGAGAGCCGGGAAAGACGCTTCAGCCCGAAGGAAGTGCCTTTTTCTCCTCTGAAAAGACTCGTCTTTCTCCAACGAATGTGGATTAAGACCGAACAAACACCTCCGACCGGCTACACGACTGACGCTAACCTCCCGTCCCGTTTTCCACGCATGCCAGCGCAGATATCCCCCCCCGCGTTTCTGGTACCCTGCCTGCTGGAAGCTCTTAGTCCTGCTGCCCTAGCCTTCCTTCCTTGTCCCTCGTTCTCTCGGTTCTGCCACAAGTCATTCCTGCTCCGCCGTTTTCTCACTCTTCGTCTTTATAGCCGCGTACTCGTCGTCGTTTCGTGTTCTCTTCGCGTCTGTGGACGGCTGCTGTTTCTCACCTGTCTTTCGCATCCGCAGGATGGACGCAGTCTTGTGCCTGGCGCCAACCGTCGCCTCTGAGGCAAGGCTGAACCAGTACAGAGAAAATGCTCCAACGATCGCTGTCGAGTTCATCTTCAGCTGGGACTTCGACATCTCTAGCCTCCAGCAGGAGACCGCTGCGAAACTGGTGAGAAAAAGCAGCCCTCGAGGAGTTCTACTTCCAAAAGGACAATGTTTATGCAACTATTTCCCTCGCTTTCGCTCTTTATAATTAGATATATGTATATATTAGTTGCCGTTCAGTTCGCTGCCACAGCCAGCAGAAAAGTTCGTGGGCGAGACGTATCTGGAAATACTTGATAAGGCAATGCATACATTGGCACTAGCATGCCAGCACACACTTTATATATACATCTATGCATATACATATATACATATACACATATACAGACACATATATACACATGTATATATATAGGAGAGAACTGTATGATTTCTCTGGAGCATTGCCTGCAGAAACTCCGTGGGTATGTCTGTAAATGCCAGAGCTTGCAAGGGCCTGCATCTCGACGCATGCACCGGTTTCAGCGTTGCCTTTTTGCTTCGTTGTTTGCAGGCTTACGAGTTGCTGATTTGGTGTGCAGATAAAGCGCAGATCAGTGTTCCCCGGGAGACATGCGAGAAGTTCGTCCTTTCTGTGCAGCAGAACTATTTTGCCATGCCTTTCCACAACTTCAATCACGCGCTGCATGCAGCCCAGGTAAAAGAAGGAACCGGCACGCCGGGCGCCCCGGGCGGTCCCCGAGCCAGGCGGAAGAAAAAACCACCCGGCGTTAGTTGCGCGTCTCGCGCCGGATCTCTCGCACCGTCGTTTGCCAGGACATCTCGTGTGTTCGGAGGCGTCGGTGTGCAGAGGCTCAGGCAGCCCAGTTGTTTCGTCATCTGCAGCTGACGTTAAGCTCGTCGAGCAAACTGAAACAAGGCTTCGACGCGTGGCATGAGCAAGCGATCGCAAAAAGAGAGAAGTTCGCACCCTTTGTGTCTCTCACTTGTCCCCGACGTGTCGGTGATAAAGGAACTCGAACACTCTCCCCGCCTTGCCCTACAGAGCGCACGCATGTGCTGTACACATGTGCTGTACAAGATGGAGGAAAGGCGTCTGTCCAGGGGCCCATTTCAGCTGCCTGAGGGCCCAGTGCGCCGCGCAAGGCAGAATCGCGCTGAGAAATCGAGTGCAAAAACCTGAGAAGCGATCGACAAATAGAGGGAAACTGCAGCCAAGCACGAGCAAGTACCTCTTGCAAGCAAATCTATGCATGCAGAGTCGCCAGATGCCGACGAGCACATAAACGAATCTGTGTGAGACTGGCCTCTCTTTTCAGGCAGTGATTTTAATTGCAAAGGATCTGTCTTTTCAGCAGTGGTTCTCTTACGAAGACAAGTTTATAATTATGCTAGCGGGTGAGAGCCGTAGGTCAGATTACCGGAAGAAGGAAGTCTGAGAAAATTCGTCGAACAGCTGAGCTAACTAGGTCTTGATTCTAAAATATCACGCGTGTCTGTTGTCTGCTGCACACACCGAAGACGCAGAGAGCTGTATACGCACATATACATATATACATATATATACATTTGCATATACGTGTACATGCATATATAGTTACACACATACACATTTATTCCCATATCCGCATACTTGTATATATATGTGCAGATATACATAGTTATATTTTTGCATACAGATGTGCATAAGCATTTACGCAAGTCTCTCCATATTACGCATGCAGAGTACAGCCGGACTCGCTATCGATACAAGCATCTCCACGGAGAGGTAGATATATATCTCTGCATAAGTTTTACCCTTCGGCTCTATTAGTGCATGCAGGAATAACTATGGGGGCATACGTTAATACAGTTTCTCGATCAGTTCGCCCGCCGTTGTTGCTGTGTGAGCGCGTCCAGACGTGTGGTTCGTGAACTGGATGTGTTTGTTCGTGTGCGGTCTCTTGTTCAACTCAGCGCTGGGTCATGACATCGGTCACCCCGGTGTAACGAATGAGTTTCTGATTAGCATGCGGTCGTTCACGAGTATTTTGTTCAACGAGACGGCTGTCTTGGAGAATTACCACACTCTGCTGTACATGGATCTTTTGAAAAATCCCGACCTCGACATTTTGAAGATGCTGCCTCCCGAGAGCGTCCAGCGCGCACGGCAGAGAATCATCGCCGCCATCTTGGCCACTGATCGCGCGTTAGACATGAAGCTCATCGACCTTCTGAACGACGTAAAAAGCAGAAACGAGAAAGTGCCTGTCCCTGCAGCCCTCCTCGATCCGAACATCCGCGATGCCTGCCTCCTTCACGCGGGTAAGCGAGAGAGCATTACGGGACAGCCGGCCCTCGGGCGCGCTCAAACGTACAAAGCGGAAGCCCGAAACTCAAAACTGACGGCAGTTCTTGTTGAAGGGCGTTACGTCTTTAAGCGGAAGACGCGGCGACGCGGGGATATCTGTACAGAAAGGCCAGAAAGGGATTGAAATAAGCTCCACAACGGACAGGCAATCCGAGTCGGGGCAGCGGCTGTTGATACGTGTAGGGGTCTCCGGGCGGCTCGGTTGCAACCCTTCAGCAGCAAAGAGTTGCCGGATGGAGAAGAGGAAGGAATGTCGTGTTCTGTTCGAGCCAGTAGCTTACTGGTCGTGCCTCGGAGAGACACTCCACGATCCTCTCTAGAGTAGGATGTCACATTTCCTATCCGTGCCTTACAATCTCGTCTTTCGACATTGTGCGGCACATGGCAGCTCAGCTGGACGCTGCGTGAGGCGATTCACTCGTGGAAAACGCGCTCATGAACTGCTTTCAGCCTTTCAATAAAAATTCACATCGGCTTTCACAGTTTCTGTCTGTTCGTTCTGGGACGTGCCAGGCAGCAAAACCTGAATCTCTCTTCTTCGTTGCTCCACAGTTTTCTCCCCCAAGATTTTTGAGTCTGTTGACATCTGCTTTGTGCTGAATCAGTCTGGTGGTCCGACGAAAGATGCTATGGTACCCTGAGTCTAAAGTGGGGATTCGAAACCTGTGAAGTTCTTCAGCACTTTCGTAGCTAGGATTTCAGGTTTAATACACCTAAACGTTGCATGTGCACTCAAGGGATGCTACAGTTCTCCCGCCTCTGTGGCGTTCTCCTTTGCGTGTTTGCTTCTTCCCCTTCCGCCTCTAGCTGATCATGCGCTGTCTCTCCTCAACTTTCCACTTCATCGGAAGTGGGCTGAGAAAATGGTGATTGAGATGCACTTCCAGGTATGCACCGAAACGAGACAAAACGGAGACGATACAGCCGATCGCCTCCAAGCTCGGTCTCCGGAAGTGTCGGCGGTCGGGTATTTTCTTCCTGTGTGGAAACGGCTTAGATCAAAACCTACGTTTCCACAGGCACGGTCACGCCTCCAGTCACGGGGAACACGCAAACACCTACAACAGGATCTCCCTTTGTTTTGGTTACGGAAGGGGGCCTGGAGGGTTTATCTTCGGTGCACACACGCGTTTCCGTGAGAGCAGTCTCCGGTTCGTTTGTTTCGCAGAATACTATGGACGAAGCCTTGAAACTGCCCAAGAGCTATTGCAGCCTCAGTGTAAGTGTTCTGCAAACAAAACCGTCTTCGGGGACAGCAGAGCTCTTGAAGCTGTATCCGCTTTGAAAGTAAATCTTACCGCCACAGTCTCTGGGCTGAGCACAAAACCCATCTTGAAGCCTGCGAATGCAGCAGTTGGTCAGCACCCATGTGCTCACGTGACGGTGCTGCTGGGGCATCGTTTGCCTGTGAACTGAAGTGCATGTTTTTGTAAGCTGCACACGTAACGTCCAGTCGCGTCTCAGCGTTTTTGCAGGTTTTTCCATTACTCGTCTTTCCTCCGTCTGAAAACACGGTCTTTCGTATTTGGTCGCGCATGACTGCAGAGATTGTCAGAAGCAACCCTCGCTGGATCGCAAGTGACGATGATAGGTGAGAGCGACTCGCGCTGCCGCCATCACGCTCGATAGGTGCCGCTGCGTACCGTCTCCTTCCCGTCAAAAGTCCGCGGGTTACGCGTTTGTTTTTTCCTATGACGCTCGCTGCGAAGTCGGCAGCGCTAGCCGCTCTGCCAGTGCAGATAGCCAGTGTGCTGAATCTCGCGTTTCTACCGGGGGATGAAGTGCCATCGTTCCACTGCTGACTCGGCTCTTTTTGTGACGCCGCGCAGACACACACTACCTGCCATTCTTTAGCACCCTCGCTTGGTATTTCCCGGGCGACCTCGACATGCGAGTTGCGGTGATGAAAGCCAATGCGTAAGTTCGATACGGCCCAGGCAGGAGGCACTCGGGTTGGATCCATGGCACAAGTTTAGCCGCTGTGTGGCAACGCTAAGATGGAGATCCGCCGCCTATAACTTCATAACTACACATGGACCCTCGCACGGGCACGCGAACTGTGCGGTCCGGCGCAGCAGGCAGAGGAACGCAAGGGCTCGAAGTCAGATCATTTTTGAACCTAGATTTGCACTTAAAGGTGGGATTTGACAGCGGAATAAGCGGATTCACGCCGTTGAACCCCGAGCAGCTCATACAGCTTATTCTCATGAGACACGCGGATGTTTTCAGGCCGTGTATGCCAAGGCCTGCAGAAAGCTGAAAGAAAAAACGTTCAGGGTAGACAACTGCGTACATCTGTGCACATGCATGCGTGCGACAGTACACGGAAGGTGGTGTTTGGTTCAGCGCGTTCTGGCAACATCTTCGAGATGAAGAAATGAGGAAAACTGTCGCCTTGAATGACAATCCGGAGCAAGAAGATTGGCGAAGTGCGAAATTGCAAGTGATCTCCAGTAAATTCGTTGAGAATAGGGAGAAAATGCACCAGAAAGCGGCAGAAATCATGCAGGCTGAGCCGAAAGATGTCTTCTTTGACCCGTACCCAATGACGGTGGATGACAGTGGCAGCGGTAAGTTGGCGTTCTACCAAGAAGTGTACTTACCTCTCTCTGCCCAGTTCTATCGCAAGCAGCAACGTAAACACTGTCTCTTCGCACATGCGACGAGAGGCGTTCCTGCGAATTGCAGATGAAACCGCTGTTACCTGGAAACAGTTGTCTGTGACCGTAGCGTCCTACGGCTTATGTCGTAGCATATATTATACACCTATGGGCGTGAACAAACAAAGAAGTATTTACCTGTATATGGTTATCTGTCTATGATGTACACATGAGCGTGGTTGCAAATCAGTGAATATGCATAAATCGTGTTGTGTGTACGTATGCACATGCTCTCAGATGGCGAAGCTGACTCCTTCGCGAAGAGAGTGAGGCATGAGAAAGCCGGATTGGGTGGCTACACTGTAGACAGCAAACGTCGACCGGCTGATTCATCCAGTCCGGTGGAAGGACCGGAAGCAGACGCGAATGCTCGTGTTTCGGCAGAAGAGTCCATGAAAACGGACCAAACGCCTCAGCCAGAGAAAAATGTGCAGCGCCATTCCACTTCAGGCCTAGGACGCGCCAGTAGCGTGGGCTCGTCTCCGTCTCGGCGGGCGAGCTTGCGCGCGCGTTTCGCTGATGAGGATTTAACCAGTTGTGCAAGGTTGCATCCTGTTGTGGATGCCGGTCGCGTTTCTGCACATGACGCCACACTTCGAGACGAGCACAGCGCAGAAGCAAGTAGAGGAGCGAGCGAAAGTACACAGCGGTTCACAGACAGCACTGATCAAAACGCGAGAATAGGAGACGACGAGAAGGAATCCGTAGCAGATGAAAGGGTCGGCGATCCCGAAAAAACACCTGAGAACCACGATCCTCCCACAGTTTCACAGTCAGACGACAAACACCAGAGGCATACCGACGTCTCAGCTTTACTCCTAGGAGAGGAAGATCACGTAGAGAGCCGACGTCCTCGTTCAGCGCGGTCTCACCCAGAGGCGGTAGCGGCTTCCACGTTGCCTGGCCCGAGGAGTGGAGCGGATCAAGAGGATGCAAACCAGGGAACGGAGTCTGTTTCGAAAGATCAGGCGTCATCTGGCACTTGCCTGAAACGAGTCGAAGCCTCTCAAGATGAGGCGACGGAGAGGCACGCCAATGGTGAAAACATGGATACAGACGAAACGCCCGCGTTTGTGTTTGACGAAGTCTCCGGTTTCTTTTATGACCAGCAAGGTTATGTGTACGACCAACAGGGAAACCTCAGAGGCTACGTGGACGGGAACGGAGCCTTCCAGGCTTATTCAGAGAGTGAATTGCAGTATTACGCTGAAACCATGGGAAGAGGTGAAGACCAAAAACAGGCTAGTTACGTTTCTCCAGAGGGTCAGTGGGTGCCCTCCTCCGAGTTCGGTTCCTCAGATGCAAATCAGACTCCTGATCACGGTTCATCCACATGAGAAAGCTTTGAGTGTGTTCGGGCGCCGGGAGGGGCGAGGCGCATGAGGACTCCCGTTTCTGAGTTCAGAGCTGGAAGAAAATTCCGCACCGGTCGCGGATGCGTCAACAGTCATATATGGTTAAGGGTGAGTGCGAACCCCAGGGTACGTGTGCGAGAACGTCAACCAATGTACAAAAGGGATTGCTCGTATGGCTGTTGTCGCGCTGGAGCGCGAATTGTGTTGGAATACAAATGCTGCGTCAGCATTGGTGATCAGCCGGAGTGTATAGCCTGCACCAAGGAGGAGGCTCAACGTTCCGACTACGCTGCGAGAGATATCAAGCGCTCGATTCTTCTGTGACTCGCGTTGGATAGCAAAAGTATGAATATAAATGCTTGACCGCACTAAATGGCGCCTGTCTATTTAAGACAAGTTTTATTTTTTAAAAGTCTACTACGGAGTTCGGCGTTCGACTGAAAAACGCGATGCCTTGGTTGCTTCAGCCAGAACATGCTAACATGCTCTACACATTAGAACGAGCAACGCCAGGGAATTCTATAGGAAAGGACGTGGCAGTTCGTTCCATAGCAACTCTCCACCGACCGGGCGAAAAACGCCAGCTGGAGCTTCGATTGTCACAGCGATTATCGTGTGTCTCAGTGAAGTGGACCTGTTTTGGCAAACCTAAGCGCGTTCGTCTTCCTGTCCGGTCGTCCCGGTCACTGCCCTTGCCGTCTGCATCATACTCTTTCCATCAGCCATGTTTCCTGTGGCAACTCGTGAGCACTTGTCTTTTCCTTTGTTAAAGCAACCTCGAGACAATCGCTAGCTGCACACGGGTGTCCTGTGTCGGGTATACGCCACGAGCGGTAAGTCCACATTGCGACGAGAACGTCGGCAGTGGCAAGTCTGGGATGCAAAGGCTAGGACCTCGAAGAACGAGAAAAACTTCCCATCCACAAGCGTTTCAGCATGTTTTCCCTGAACGAAGGTGCAAACAGACCTCTTCACGCCTTGAACAGCTGCAGCCTCGAGCACGCAATGCTGCGCTCGATAAGCCAGATTCAACACAGCTTGCTGGTGGTCCGGCGTACACTGAGACGTTCGACTGAGGCGGTGTTCGATGACTCTTGGCTCAGCTAAGCTTGTCGTGCAAAGGCATGAAACGCCTCTTTCCATGCTGCAGACGAGCCGCGTGACAACCAGATAACCGTTTTGTAAATATTTGTTCGGATTCACCTCGGCTTATCGGTTGGCACGCATACAACGCGGCTTACTGCCACACCTTTTCGGTCGCGTGAGACCGCCACCAAACTCCGAAGCGAAAGTAGGGCTTGTCATTTATATTTCTCGCTGTTGGATCGTTTTCCTTAGACCTTCGGCTCTTTGTTCCAGATTTCTGCTTCGCCGTCGCGGGAACCTGCGGGTGTCTCTGACTTCACTGTCCACACTCTCTCTTGTTGCTACGTTCTCCTTCCTTTTCCGTTTCTCGTTCCCTCTATTTCTCACAGCCTGAGTCCGAATCCGCCTCGCTTAGGACTAGGCCTGCCGTTGGCAGGGGTTTTCCACGCAAGAGCGCTGTGACACCAAGACAAGAGTGTCGACAGGAAGGCGATTTCGGCATGAGCTGTGTTAATTTAGTCGACTTGGACTGTGTGCAGAAGGGTGCGTTCCACACGGGAAAAGGTTTGCGCTTGCCCCTCCCGTCAGAACGACACTTTCATAGAGATATCAGTTCAGCAATCAGAGGCCAGGTGCGCACGACGCGCATGAGCAGTGTGGTTTGTCCATCCGTAAAGCAACCCGTTTCTTTGGTTCTGTCGTTTTCTCTTTCCAACTTTTCCTCAACAGTGGTCAGGAGCGGCGGCGTTGGAAAATAATGAGTTCGAAACTTCTGTGAGCCACGCTCCGTCCTGGACATCCTGAGTGGGTTCGCCGTAGCTATCGATAAGGAACTAAGGGCACAGGGAGGCTTTTCTACATGGAGCGCGACTGTTCCCTTGAGCAAATAGCCGTGACACGAATGCATTTGGAGGCGATTGTCAACCACGGATGAATTTTGTTTGGGCAAAACGGTGTGCAGATATTTCGGCACGGGAGGACCTGCCTTGTTCGTTCGTTTCTGGAGAGAGCCTTTCTGCTTCCAGTTGTGGAAGAAGGAAGTGTGTGAAACTCTGTGGGATACTTTATCGCAGTTTTGTGCTGCAGCTACACGAAAAAACCAAATGGGAGGCGCCTGTACGAAGAACAGGGCAAGGCTACCTAAGCGCAGGACAGCGCAGGAGCTGGCAGACAAACAGAGACGAGAGCAAGAAGCCCTTGCGGAGGAGGAAAGACAAAAAATGAAAGAGGTGGCGGAACAGCGGAGGCAAACAGAGATTGACCGGGAGGAGGACAGTCGCCTACAAGACGAGGAAGAGACGGCTTTAGCGAGGCAACAGCAGGAAGAGGCAGAAAAGAAGAAACAAGAAGAGGGGCGGCGAGTCGCCGAGGAGGAAGCCAAGCAGGAGGCAGAAAGGAAACAGGCTGAGGAGGCAGAGAGGAAACAGGCTGAGGAGGCAGAGAGGAAACAGGCTGAGGAGGCAGAGAGGAAACAGGCTGAGGAGGCAGAGAGGAAACAGGCTGAGGAGGCAGAGAGGAAACGGGCTGAGGAGGCAGAAAGGAAACGGGCTGAGGAGGCAGAAAGGAAACAGGCTGAGGAGGTGGAGAAACGGCGCAGAGAACAGGAACAGGAGGTGAGACGGAGGCTTGAAGAGGGGGCCAGCGCAGCGCGGAGGGCGGAAGAGGAAGCAGCCAGGAGGCAGAAAGAAGAAACAGAAAGAAGAAGAAGGGAGGAAGAGGAAGAAGCAGAACATCGTAGGAAATTGCTAGAAGATGACTCTGACGAGTACGCATCAGATTCACTGGATGATTCACAGGAATACGAACAGACAGACTCGGCGGCAAGTTCACCTGCTACAGTTAGCAGTCGGGCCTCTCGACCTGTCACTGGCGCCACCCCTCAGCGACGAAGCCGAAAGTCGCACGGCGCCAACATGAAAGTTGTTCACAAGACCGCGCGAATCGTGTCTCACCACTGTGGCTGCGAGCTGGAACCGCAGCATGATGACCTTACGTGCCCGGTCTGTGAATTCACAGATATGGGGGATGTCCCTCTCCTTCGATAAAGAATCAGAGGCCTTTTCCCTCCTCTCAGAGGCAGCTTCATGGCCTCCGTCTTCGTTGGGGACCCCAGTTGCATGGCAGGTAGCTGGCGGGGAGGTTCCGGCAGTGTCGTCTTTTTATGTCACCAGGCGGCGACAGCGGCGGCGGAGAGAGAGCAGAGTCACTTCGCTTCTGAGTACATCGAGAGAAAGCCCGACGCGGGAGTCCGAGACGCCTTCTGGGTAAGCGGTCGTCGATAACACCGAATCTTACGAAAGACGAAACTGTGTTCATATCCGTGGATACCGAAAACTTGAGAGCCCTTCCTTGAGGGAGCGTAACTAGCGGGACTAAAATCTGAACGATACCTGCCAACCACGTATGTGTGAGGTGCTTCCTGAAGATAGTTCTCAACCCTGTTCCTCTGTGGCATTTCGTGCCGTGTTCAGGTTACGAAGGTTTTGCTGCCAACCTTTCTAGTGTTTTTTCCCCCATCAGATGCTCTTTGCTCATTCAGCTGGCTAACTGCTGCTTAGCTCCTCACTCGTCACATTTGTAAGGGTGCAATGGCGAAAGAGTATGCGTCGAGTTTCCACTGGGGCCGGGAAAGACTTCTTCCACAGAGGTGTATTTTGGCTGACCGGACCTTGTGATCGTTTGGCGTGTTGCCGTAACGTGTCAGGAGGGACACTTGCTGCTGTCCCACCGATTTTTACAAGAGAGCCAGGAGGATTGCATTGTCGATGAACAGCCATCAGCTGCCTCTTGTGCTAGGCTACCAGACTTGCAAATCACACGCGATATTGATTCTTGGCAGGGGGCCAGTGAAGTCGGGGCCCCGATTCAATTTCCGGCGGATCGTGTGCATCGCGCTGAGAGTGTTGTTTCCCGATGAACGCGGCGTTTCTCCCGGCGACCAACAAAACGTTGGGTAGTATTTTGACGCTTGTTTTCGAGCCTCTGCTCGTTTCCGCCACAAGCCTGGGTGTCATGGCTGTTTTGTCTCTTCCTCTCTGTGCATGCTCATTTTACGTGGAATTGTGACCCGTTCGGCTCAAAAGAACAACTCCGGGTGCACATCTCGGACTGCAGCCCGAGTAGAGTTAAGCTGAAGATCAAACCGATGATCTACCGCAGATTTCCGTCCCCATGAAGTCTTTGTCGAATACTTGCGACAGCCGTAGGCGATTCGTAGCTCCAAACCACAGACAGCCACTAAAGTAATGGTCCCGTGCTGGTTTCCCCCATATAGTAGTTCCACAGTGTGACTGCAGATTCGTTTGGCCTGCATGCTCAGTCTTCCGCTCACTCAATGCCTACTGACGCGAAAAACTATTCTTTTCAAGCCTTGAAAAAGGGGGGACATGCGGTGGCCGCCTATAGTCAACAGGTATTTCCTTGTGTAAGGAAACTTGAGACACCCCCCCCCCCCGGCCACTCGCACGTTTGTCCGTCGATTCACAGGCGCGGCGCCGCCTCAGCAGGCTGCGCTCCTGGTTTTCCACTCTTGGTCTGACGGGTTTATGCCTTTGTTGAGGCAGAATCACACACCAAAAGGCCCGAGGGGCGTCAAACCGCCAGGGGACCAGGCGGCGACTGCAGAGCACCGCGTGTCTAGTTTCCAACGAACAGCGACGTGCCCGAACGGCGTGTAGCACAGTAGGTAGTAAGTACGGTTCCTGTGGTCACCGAATATCGAGTCACTGCGTGCGGAAAAGGAGCGGGAATCCGCAAGACTGGACAACAGCCACATTCAGGAGGGGACCTCGCACCTCGACCGTTGTTTTGTCAAAGGGAAATCAAACCCGGAGGCGAAAACCGATCAGTTGGCCACGGAAAAGCGAACGTCAGGCGGGAGGACGCGGATATAATTCGCCACGCTGACCTCCCCGTCGACGCTCGCGGTTGGAGACGAAGGCATTAAAATGAAACAAGAAAGGGGATTCAGAGCTTAAAGGGCGTGTGTGAGGCATTTACCTTCGATGAACTGTGCACGCGAAACGGAAAGCTGACGAGAAAGCATTGAGAAACGTGTGTGACGCATCTCTCTCGCTGGGAACGCTTGCGAACCCGAGTGCGCAGGCCGGGCGTGGTGTATATGTCACGGTTGAATCGAGTTTTCTGGCGAATTCTCTGTTTCTCCCATCAAAGGCGGGCATGCGTTTTCATGCAAGGCTTCCTCCCTTGTTGCGTCTTGTTCTCTTCCCAAGCATTTAAACTCGCTCTCTTGCCAGCTTTGCTCCGGTTTTCGCGTGTCTCCTATTTCGTTGTCGGCGTCCGCTTGTGCGTCGAACCCTCCTCTTCCTGCCGTGCAAAAATCGTGTTCCATGTGCCGTTTCGCGCGCTACTGTGTCGTTTACCTCCTTTTGTGAAGTCTGTAACTGCGCGCAAAACGCCGCATTCTGCCGCCGAGGAAATGCAAGTGGGGGGAAATACTGCCTCGCTGCCTTGGTAAGGAGACTCGGGGTGGACGCCGCTGTTCGCTCTCTTTTGTTGGGTGTCTCGCAGGCGAACATCGCCGTGTCAATCCCATTTCCCCGTCGTTTCCTGAGATTTCGGTTACGGATTCAGACAGGCCGCGTTTTCTGGAAAGGGCCATTTTCTGTTTTTCTGTGTCTCTCGCGCGCTTCTGCCGGACTTCCGCGCTCGCGTCCTTCGCGTGGCCCAGGCCACGCACATGGCGAAACTCCAGAGAGCGACCGTGTCAAAGGCTGCTCATCTACAGTTGGAGGGCGAGATTCGGTTTCGTGTCCCCTTGTTTTGCGATTCCCCTGCGACGAACCTACAGAGAATTCAGGATGGCTGAGAAACGGAAACTCCAGCAGGAGGTGGAGAAGACGCTGAAGCGCGTCGAAGAGGGTTTGGACGCCTTCAACGACGTTTGCGAGAAAATGCAGGGTTCAGTGGTCAGTGCCTCGCAGAAGGAGAAATTTGAGAATGAATTGAAGCGCGAAATAAAGAAGCTGCAGCGGTTTCGCGACCAAATAAAAACGTGGCAGACGTCTTCGGACATCAAGGACAAGGCGCCCCTCGATGAGGCGCGGAAGAAAATTGAGCGGGAGATGGAGAGATTCAAAGTGTGCGAAAGAGAGTCAAAGATGAAGGCCTTCTCTAAGGAAGGCCTCGCGGCCAAGACGAAGGTGGACCCGCAAGAGGAAGAAAGAAATCGACACAGAGAGTGGCTGAATGAATTCATTTCGACGCTCAACACCCACGTCGACGCACACGAGGCAGAAGAAGAAGTCCTCATGAGCAGCAAAAAGGGAAAACACAGAGACCACGCCAATACGGAACGCCGCCTGGGCCAGCTTCAACTGCACGTACAGCGCCATCGATGGCACATCAACAACATGGAACTGATTTTGCGGAGACTCGAAAACGATTCGCTTGACCTTTCTGTGATGGATGAACTCAAGGAAAGCGTTGAACTGTACCTAGACAATTTCAACGATGAAGACTTCTTCTTCGACGAAACGCTTTACACCGCCCTCAACCTCGACGCTCCGGATGACAACTCCAGCGAGGTCGTCAAAGATTCAGAAGAAGAACACACGAGCTGTAGGGCGCCCCCCTTCTCTCTTTCCGCGCTCTCTCTCTCGTCTCCCATTCACACATCCCTGCCTCTTCCCTCTGTTTCTTCTTCTCTCCGCGCTTGTCCTTGTCTTACCTTTCCTCCTGGTTCATCTGCCTTTTTTCGCTCTTCTCCGTTATCTACCCCTCCCCCTCTAGGACATCCCGCGCGAACATGTGTAAGGACGGAAGAGGGTATCATACGTCCCTCTTGTCACGATATGCTGGGACAAGTTCC